>NW_026868820.1:481801-569527 GCF_020745735.1 Hemiscyllium ocellatum
AAATCTCCGTGTAAAGCAAGTAATCACTGGGGACTTGTGGAACTAAAGACATGAATCCAATTCATATCAGTAACAAGGTAGTACTTGAAAATGGCGCTAGATTGATCATTGTTAAGTTTGATGGCCAGATATACTTCATATAAAAATGTCAGAAATAAAACAGCATATTAATTGAACTGTCAGTGATTGTGTTTTATTGTACTATAGATCCTGCAAAGACCATAAGCCCTTGTAGATAACTGAAAGGTAGTAAACATGGATCCATCTATGTACACAGGGAGGAAGAGATAATGTGGAGGACTGCAGACCAATTAATTTGAACATATGTAGGGAAACATTTAGATTCCATTTATATAAGAAATGATATTGGGAACTTAGAAATGAACAGCGAAATTGCACGAATCAAAATGCATTTCTGACACAGAAATCATGCCTGACAAACTTCGGAATTCGGAGTTATTTCTTGCAGCATAGACCACGGACAACCAGTGGAAGTAGTTTATTTGGATTTTCAGAAGTCTGGGCGGGGAAAATTTCTGGCTCTAACAGCTGCTCCTTTTTTGAGGGCATTTTAGGTGTTGAAGGTGTTTCCTCGAATTCAGGAGCAGCAATTACTGTTTTGTATGCTGTTGCATTATTTTGGAACTTTGGGGAAAAAAATCAAAGCAACAGCAGTTTTAAGAGGGAAAGGAACAGACAAAGGAAGCACATGGTGAGGGGGAGAAACTGACAGGACAGTGTACCTGCGCAGTTACTGCCAAAACAGTTTGAATTCATGTATCGCTCGATATTGGAGTGTGTCTAGTAAAATTAACAAACAGTGAAATTTACAACTGGTTTGGAGGAAGTGTTTGGGCAATGTCCCCAGCCAGATAAGTGAATTGTTTTAACCGTGTCCTACAGAAAATCTGCAGAATTCAGTAGAGTGGGTTCTTCCTTAATTATATGTTTTCTGAGATATATCTCTTGATTAATCTTAAAATATAAATCATAAATATTAATTTAACCTGGGGCAGTGTTTTGTAGAGGAATAAGACAGTTTTGTTTTTCTGGGTCTGTAGGTTGTGAAAGAGCACAAATGGCCTTCGTAGAATCATATGCGCTTCTGTCAGATGTGGGAGTTTAAAGAGGATTTAAGGTTACTGCGGATTATATCTGCAATAAATGCTTCTAGTTGCGACTCCTATCAGATCGAATGGATCGGTTGGAGAGACAGTTAGTGACAATGAAGAATTTATAGCAGCAACAGTATGTGATGGATGGCAGTTATAGGAAGGAGAGAATGTCTCAGATGCAGTCACAGAGATGGGTTAACTCCAAGAAACGTAAGAGAGGTAAGCAGCTAGTGCAGCAGTCTTTGGGGCTGCTGCACATTTCAAATAAATATGCTGTTTTGGAAAATGTCGGGGATTACAGGGGAATGTAGCACGACAGGCAAGTTTCTGGTATTGGGACTGTGTCTAATGCAACAAGGAGTACGTCAGATTCCACGAGGTCAATTGCGGTCGGGGTCTTCCTAGTCTGAGGTGCAGACAGATGTTTCTGTGACCAGCAGAGAAAAAGCAGAATGGTTTGTTGCTTCCTGGTGCCAGGATCAAGGATGTCTCAGAAAGGGTGCAGAATATTCTCACGGGGGAGAGGGGCATTTCAGAGGTCATTGTCCACATTGGAACCAACGACATAGGAAGGAAAAAGTTTGAGATTCTGGAAGGAGATTGCAGGGTGTGAGGCAGAAATTTAAACAGGAGGTTCTCGAGAGTAGTAATATCTGTATTACTCCTGGCGCTACGAGCAAGTGAGAGCAGGCATAGGAGTATAGAGCAGATGAATGCATGGCTGTGGAGCGCTGGTGTATGAGGGAAGGATTCACATTTTTGGATCATTGGAATCTATTTTGGGGTAGAAGGGACCTATGCCAGAAGAACGGATTGCACCTAAATTGGAAGGGGACGAATATACTTGCAGGGAGATTTGCTGGAGCTGCTCGGATGGTTTAATCTAGTAAAGGGGGAGGGGGCCAGGGAGATAGTGAGGAAATAGATCAATCTGAGATTGGTACAACTGAGAACAGAAAAGAGTCGAACAGTCAGGGCAGGCAGGGACAAGGTAGGACTAATAAAGTAAACTGCATTATTTCAATGCAAGGACCTAACAGGGAAAGCAGATGAACTCAGGGCATGGTTAGGAACATGGGACTGGGATATCATAGCAATCTCAGAAACATGCTCAGGGATGGGCAGGACTGGCAGCTAAATGTTCCAGGATACAAATGCTATAGGAAAGATAGAAAGGGAGGCAGGAATGGGAGGGGAGTGGCATTTTGATCAGGGATAGCATTACAGTTGTACTGAGGGAGGCTATTCCTGGAAATACATCCAGGGAAGTTATTTGGGTCGAACTGAGAAATAAGAACGGATGATCACCTTATTGGGATTGTATTATAGACCTCCTAATAGTCAGAGGGAAATTAAAAAACAAACTTGTAAGTTGATCTCCGTTATCTATCAGAAAGTAGGATGATTAGGGTAGGAGAGTTTACCTTTCCAAACATAGACTGGGCCTGCCATAGCGTTAAGGGTCTAGATGGAGAGCAATTTGTTAAGTGTGTACAGGAAATTTTTCTGATTCATTATGTGGATGAATGTACTACAGAAGGTGCAAAACTTGACCCACCCGAGGGAAATAAGGCAGGGCAGGTGACTGAGGTGTCAGTGGAGGTGCACTTTGGGGCCAGCTACCATAATTCTGTTAGATTTAAAATAATTATGGAAAAGGATAGGCCAGATCTAAAAGTTGAAGTTCTAAATTGGAGAAAGGCCAATTTTGACGGTATTAGGCAAGAAATTTCAAAACCTGATTGGGGGCAGATATTCACAGGTAAACGGACGGCTGGAAAATGGGAGAGTCGTCAGAAATGAGATAACAAGAATCCTGAGAAAGTATATTCCAGTTAGGATGAAAGGAAAGGCTGGTAGGTATAGGGAATGCTGGATAACTAAAGGGTTTGGTTAAGAAAAAGAAGGAAGCATATGTCAGGTATAGACAGGATAGATCGAGCCAATCCTTAGAAGAGTATAAAGGCAGTAGGAGTATACTTAAGAGGGAAATCAAGAGGGCAAAAAGGGGACATGAGATAGCTTTAACAAGTAGAATTAAGGAGAATCCAAAGGGTTTTTACAAATACATTAATGACAAAATCATAACTAGGGAGAGAATATGGCCCCTCAAAGATCAACAAGGCGGCCTTTGTGTGGAGCCGCAGAAAATGAGGGAGATACTAAACGAGTATTTCGCATCAGTATTTAATTTGGAAACGAATATGGACGATATAGAATATCATGATTTAGATGGTTACACGTTGAAAAATGTCCATATTACAGAGGAGGAAGTGCTGGATGTCTTGAAACGGGGTAAAGGTGGATAAATCCCAAGGACCTGAACAGGTGCACCCTAGAACTCTGTGGTTAGCTAGAGAAGTGATTGCTGGGCTTCTTGCTGAGACATTTGTACCGTTGATAATCACAGGACAGGTGCTAGAAGACTGGAGTTTGGCAAACGTGGTGCCACTGTTTAAGAAGGGTGGTACGGACAAGCCAGGTAACTATAGGCCAGTGAATCTGACGTCGGTGGTTGGCAAGTTGTTGGAGGGAATCGTGAAGGACAGAATGTAGATGTATTTGGAAAGACAAAGACTGATTAGGCATAGTCAATATGGCTTTGTGCGTGGGAAATCATATCTTACAATCTTGATTGAGTTTTTTAAAGAAGTAACGAAGAGGATTGATGAGGGAAAGAGCAGTAGATTTGATCGATGCGGACTTCAGTAACGCGTTCGACAAGATTCTCCATGGGAGACTGGTGAGCAAGTTTAGGTCTCACGGAATACAGGGACAACTAGCCAATTGGATACAGAACTGGCTCAAAGTTTGAATACAGAGGGTGGAGGTGGAGGGTTGTTTTTCAGACTGGAGTCCTGTGACAAGTGGAGTGCCACAAGGATCAGTGTTGGATCCTTTTTCGTCATTACATAAATGATTTGGATGCGAGCGTAAGAGGTACAGTTAGTAAGTTTGCAGATGATACCAAAATTGGAGGTGTAGTGGACAGCGAAGAGGGTTACCTCAGATTACAACAGGATCTAGACCAGATGGGCCAATGGGCTGAGAAGTGGCAGATGGATTTTATTCAGATAAATGCGAGATGCTGCATTTTGGGATAACAAATTTTAGCAGGTCTTTTACCATTTAATTATAAGATTAATGGGAATGTTGCTGAACAAAGAGACCTTGGAGTGCAGGTTCATAGCTCCTTGAAAGTGGAGTCGCAGGTAGATAGGATAGTGAAGAAGGCGTTTGGTATGCTTTCCTTTATTGATCAGAATATTGTGCATTGGAGTTGTGAGGTCATGTTACGGCTGTACGGGGCACTGGTTAGGCCACTGTTGGAATATTGCGTGCAATTCTGGTCCTTCCATTGGAAATATGTCGTGAAACTTGAAAGGGTTCAGGAAAGATTTATAAGAATGTTGCTAGGCTGGGAGGATTTGAGCTATAGGAAGAGGCTGTCTAGGCTGTGACTGGTTTCCCTTGAGCGTCGGAGGCTGAGGGGTGACCTTATAGAGATGAATAAAATTATGAGGGGCATGGACAGGGTAAATAGACAAAATGTTTTTCCCTGGGTTCGGGGAGTCCAGAACTAAAGGGTTTAGGTTGAGAGGATAAAGATGTTGTGCGGCACGATGGCACAGTGGTTAGCACTGCTGCCTCACAATTCCCGCCACGGTCGACTCTCTGTGTAGAGTTTGCACATTTTCCCCGTGTCGTCGTGGGTTTCCTCCCACAATCCAAAAATGTGCAGGTTAGGTAAATTGGCTATGCTAATTTGCCCACAGAGTTTGGTGAAGGGGAATGGGTCTGGGTGGGTTGCGCTTCAGCGGATCGGTGTGGATTTGTTTCCACACTGTGAGCAATCTGATCTAAATGTAAAAGATACCTAAGGGGGGCAACATTTTCACACAGACAGTGGTACGAGTATGAAATGAGCTGCCAGAGAATGTGGTGAAGGCTGGTATAATTGCTGCATTTAAAAGGCATTTGGATGGTTATATGAATAGGAAGGGTTTGGGGGATATAGGCCTGGTGCGGGCAGGTGGGACTAGACTGCTAGATATGGACAGATTGGACTAAAAGGTAATTTTCCATACTGTATATCTCTATGACTCTATAAACTCACACAGTGAGTTCGTAAATGCAATTAGTTTGTATGGTAATTGGAGGAATACGTGTAATTGGAAAGTTAAAGTTAGGTTGGATATTGTTTAAGCGAATCAGAATATTCACAAAGACATCATAAAGCCATTCCATAGAGTGTTGGTGAGAGTGTACCTGAGGTATTGAGTGCAGTGTTGGTGACCTAATCTAGAAAGAGTACACTGATCATAGAGGACGTCCAATGGACATTCTCCAGATTAATTCCTCTGATGACAAGATTTTCTGATGGGGAGATTTTTCTTGCGAACTCTCCAGTTTCAAAGCATAAAAGGTGATCGCAGTGAAATTTCAACAATCTATGATACATGTGATGAGGTGGAAATGAATAGGATGTTTCTCTAGCTATCTACTCGATATTTAAGGCAAATAATGACAGGATAAGGGATATTACATTTAAGACGTAATAAGGAGGAAATTCTTCCCTCGGAGGGGACTGACTAACAGGTGCATGGAAGCCTGCTGGCAGGGCAAGATTAAGGAGAATCCCCAGATATTCTTCACGTATATCAAGTGGAACAGAACAACCAGAGAACATGTAGGGCCTATTAGTGACTTATCAAGTTGCATCCAAACTCAACTTCATGGTAGAATGTTGTTTTTGTGACTGGAGCCCAATTTCCCCTGGTGTACCGCAGAGATCAGTGCTGTTTCCCTTATTATTTGTGATATTCATAATTGATATGAATGTGAATTGGGTAGAGGGAATGTGATAAGTAAGATTGTGTTTGACACAAAGATTGGCCGGGTGGTTGGCAGTGAGAGGAAGGTCTTATGTTACAGGAAGATACAGATGGAATGGTCAGATGGTCAGATCAATGGCAGATGGAATGTAACCCTGATAAATATGAGGTGATACACTTTGGAAGAAGGAACCAGACAAAGGAATACTCAAAGAATAGCACCACACAAGGAAGCTCAGAGGGTGCTTCTCCACACATTTCTGAATGTGACTGGATATGATAATTGATGTGTTCAGCATGGCTGTAGATAAAGCCTTTATTCATTGACCCAAGATTATACGAATTTTATATGGTTAGGCCAAATGAAATATTGTGTGCAGTTCTGGGAGTCACATTACAGGAAGGATGTGATTGCACTGGATGAGGAGCAGAGGAGATTCACCAGGATGTTCCCTGGGATGGAGCTTGTGAGCTGTGGAAAGAGCCTGGATAAGCTTGAGTTATTTATTTTGGAGCCAGGAAGTTGAGTGGGTAAGTAATTCAGGTTTAATATTACAAGGGACATGGACAGGGTGAATAGACAACAGCTGTTCTTTTTAGTCAAAGTTTCAGCTTCCTTACAATCTGAAAACAGGAAATGGAGAATGGAGAACAGAGAAACATGACACAACTACTTTACTTCTGTCTTCACAGTAAATTACATAAATAAAGCCTTCCCATCAATAGGAGAAAACCTGAGTCTGATGAGAAAATGATATTGAATGAAATTAGTAAATCAACTAATTTGGTGAAATTACTGGAACTGAAAATAATGGGCATAGAAAAAAATAACACACATTGATGAAATGGGAAACATATTTCAGAAACTGACTGGTAGATTAATTACAGAAAAAAAAAACAATCGAGGCACTAAACTTGGATTTTCAGCAAGACATTTAATAGAGTCCAATCCTCGTGTGCAAAGTAAAAGCACATGAGTTTGGGGGAAATGTATGAACATGGTTTTAAAATGGGAGTGTTGACAGGAAACAATGAGTAGGAACAAATGGATGTTTTTCAGTTTGGAAGGCTCATGAGGCATCTCAATGATTGGTGCTGAGTCGCCAATATTCACAATACATCTCAAACATCTCGTTGAGGGAATCAAATGCAAAGTTTCCAAGTCTGCTGACGGAACTAGGATGTTGGAAAGTGAGGAGGATGTGAAAAAACTTCAAGGTGATTGAAACAAATGGAGTGAATGAGTAAACATGTGACAGATGAAGAGCAGTGTGGTGTTGTCTTCTTTGTTGGGAAACACTAAAATGCCAGCCAACTATTTGAAAAGGGAGTGGTTGAGAAATGTCTATCTATAAAGGGAACTGCAGTTTTTTTTTGTTATTTTTTGGACAGACCTCTGAGTTCCTTGCAGGGCAGAGAGTTCTGAAGACAGAAGCAAACACTGGGAATACATTGGCACACAGACCAGTTTACGCAGACCACCGAGTGGGGAGGTGTAACATTGAAAAGGATCTGGGATCTCCCTGTACACCAGTCACTGAAAGCAATATTGCAGGAGCAGAAAGCAGTCAGGAAGATAAATGGGGTGTTGACCCTTATTTCAGGAGGACTTGAGTCCAGGAGTAAGGGTGTCTCAGTACAGCTGTTCAGGCTTTTGGTGAGACTTTTACTCGAACATTGTGCAGTATTGTGTGCAGTTTTGGTCTCCGTACCTAATAAAGTACAAACCTTAAATTGAGGGAGTGCAGCGAAGGATGACCAGACTGATCTCTGGGTTGACAGACTTTTTGTGGGAGCAGAGCTTGGGGCGACTGAGCCAGTATTCCATGGAGTTTAGGAAAATGAGTGGAGATCTCAGAGGAATATATAAAACTCTGACAGGGTTAGATAGATTAGACACAATGATGATAATACCCCTGGCTGGGACGTCTAAAAGAAGGGGCCACAGTATTAGGTGCAGACAGGTCATATTGCATTTTTTAAGAATAATTGTCTGCACTCAGAGACTGGTGAACTTCGGAATTTTCTCTCACATTAGGCTGTGGAAGACAAGGCACTAAAGACCAATAAGGATGTCCAGACACCGAAAGGATGGGAGACAGAGTAGGAGTACGGTGTAGAAATAAAGGGTCAGCCATCATCATATTCAATTTGATAGCAAACTCGACAGACCAAAGGGACTACCGCAGTTCCTATTTTATAGCTTCACAAGGTTAATCACATTATGGAATGTGTACAGTGTGTGGGGAAAGTGCATTGAGGAGATGTTCAGACATTAACTAAAATGGGCAGGCTCAATGTGCTGTATGGCCTATTCCATTCCCGATGTTTCTGTGCTGTCTGTGGGAACGCTCTGTAAATGTTGTCACAAGTTCGCATATGTTAGGAAGGAGGTCTCTGCAGGGTCAACAGGACTGTGCTTCCGTTCCCTTATCCATATTGAGGCTGGGGCTGGGTGTTCTGTCCGGTTTTATACTTTAAGACCTCGGAGAGGTTTGATACAATAGAGTGTCTTGCTTGGCCTTTTCAGAGACCATTGTAGATTTGATCACATCTCTCTGTGTCCGGTGTCACGTTTAGGCAGACCAGGAAACAAAGGAGATTCACTTCCTGAAAGTACATTGGAAAAGCAAATTGTTGTTTACAAACTACATTGACTTCAAGGTCACTGTTACTGACACCAGATTTGAGATCTCGATATTTTATTAATTGTTTTTAACTTCCACCAGCTGCCAGAGCATTAGTCTGGTCTGGATTATTAATCCAGTGACATTTCCACGGCAGCATCATCTCCACATGGGAACCTATTGGAAACCACACTGCACAAGTTATGTCTGTGCCGCTTGACAGCTCTGTCAAAAAGAACTCCCAATTTGTCTATCGTGATGAGACTGAGGGGGTTGTAATTGGTCAGATTATAATTATTCCCCTCTTATAAAATGGACATAGCTGAGTTATTTTCCACATTGCCAGGGTGGTGTCAGAGTTAGAGTTAGAAGAAAACAGCTTCCCCAGGGACACGGCTTGTTGTGCAGCACAAGTCTTCAGTCCTAATGCAGGAATGGGGTCAGAGCCCATTGCCTTTGTCGTATCTGCTGTGTTCAGCTGTTTCTTCATGTCACGTGCAGCGAATCAAATTAGTTGAAGACTGGCATTTGTGATTCTGTGGGCATCATGATGACAGTGAGTTGAATCATCCACTCAACACCGCTGGCTAGGATAGTACAGATACTATTTCCTTGTTTTTTACACTGATGTGCAGAGCTGATGCATTGATAGAATGGGAATAATTGTGGAGCCCACTCCACCAGTTAGTTGCTTCATCATCTATCACGATTTTTGGCCGGATGTGGCAGGCTGCAGAGGTTTCATCTGGGTGTATTGATCTTGTGACAATTTCTCTCTCTCGATCATAAGATTTGGTTTCATTTGGGTTTGATAGGATTCATTGTCGCATGTATCTAAGTAGAGTGACACTGTTTGTTTATACACAGTTCTGGCAGATCATAGTGAGAGTTGGAGCTGCCTTTTTTTAGGGACATGGAGTGGCGGAAATGTAAACGTCTACTTCAGCAGTCTGTTTTTGAAGAGCCACAAAATAGACAGAAATTAAATAAATTGCTTCAGCATTAGTGAAAGAAGTACCTTTGAGAAGGAAATAATTCCAAGGCAAAAGAAAGGATAATCTGATTCGCAAGATTCTGAAACATGTCAACCTAGTGATAAAGAAAGTTCTTGTATTGAAAAAAATGATGATTTGTAACAGAACACAGATGAAATAATGAAATTATAGCATAAAAACTTTGAAGAATCACGAGAAAAGTAACATATTCTGATTTCAGTCAGGATTCTTTTCATCCACAAAACCAGCTACTCAGGTTATCTTTCAGAAGGGAGCTGCGCCTTTGAAACTATTTAAAATAGTAATAAGTTCGAGTTAAATATTTGGTAAATAATCATGGACACAGATTTCAATTATAAAACCTTAAAGGGATGCCTGGCATGTCTTGTCTAATTCGCTAGGAAAAATATTAACAGTAGAAATAATAATAATATTACGATTTTCGTATCAGAATCAACTTTTTAATGTAAAACGTGATAACGGAATTTGTTGGCCTATATACATACGGTGTCAGGAAACCACTCTGCACACATTGGACAAAAACTGACCTGTACAAAGTTATTGAACTGTAGCGTTTCCAGTCAATATATGGAAAGATAAATTCTTTCATAACAACTAATCTGTTACTTTCGCTCCTATCCAGTATCATCTTTGTAATCCTTTCCTCTACATCTCTGGAACTTTTCAGAGGGCAATAGAGACCTGTCAACAGGGTGACCTCTCCGTTTTTGTTTCTAACCTCTTCCCATGCTACCTCAGTACACGAGTCCTTATCAAGCATCCTTTCTACCAACGTAATGGTGTCTTTGATTTTCAATGCCACCCCACCCTCCCCCACCCCAAACCCACCCTGCCCCACTTTTAGTACCTTCCTTGTTCTGAATGAAGCATCTAAACCCTGGAGCCTCCAACGATCAGTCCTGTCCCTGCTCTATCCATTTCTCCAAAATGGCCACAACATCAAGCTGTACAACTGAACAATTTGGAAACAGGGTGTGATTGGAGGGATGTTAAACGCGGGTGAGTAGGATAGATCAGAAGGGAGATAGACAGGAACAAACAGAAAATGGAAGTTTTATTTAGAAATTCTCACGGACTGCAAGGCCTTTATCTATTGCTATACGGTTTAAGCACTGCGCGGATACTGGCTGTGGTCCCAGATCATTTATCGCCAACAATATCACAGAGCTGAGTTGCTGACAGTTAAACAGAGTCCAAAAGGCCAAGTGTTTTTTTTCTACAGTGAGAAGGTGATTTAATTTAAATAGACTGGGTGAACAACAGCAGGAATGAGAACCCCTCAGTACTGAGATAATGCGCCAGACAATTTCAATGAGGTGGATCACTGACAGAGGGGAAATCAGCATCTCAGCTGTGGGCCAAATAATGATTGATATAGACTGCACAGCACTTCCGTGATTTTGTAATACACATTTCAATTTATATAGCTCAATATCATGAGTGTATCTTTTTTTTGTACTTCCCATAGTTTAGTACGGACAGAAAATAATTTTGTCCTCGTTTTTGTGTTCAATAAACAAATTGTACTCCTCATTCCTCACTTTAGATGTATCCTTGAATTTTCTTCATATGAGCTATAAAGAGTAATATTCCAACACTGATGACTGAGGAATATTATTGCCCCTCCCTCCTGTCTGAACTGCCATGTCCCCCAATTCTCTCTGTTTTCTGTCTTCTCCACAATGCCATAGCCACACTCTAATTGAAGTCCAGTAAATGACATTTCATCACAGTTCACTAACATCGATCACATCAATAGCACAGGCCTCATCTGACTCTCTCTGAACCTGGAATAACAATCTGAATTGCATTTGTCACGTTCAATTCTCTGTTAACATAACCATGCCATTTGTCTGTTACAACCCCACGTTTCTCAGACACACATTCCCTTCAGATCATAAACTATAAAAATTGTCTCAATGTTTAATTGAAATTATGATGTTTGATCAATAGCTCCAGGATGTATAATCAGAGATGCATGTTTACGTTCTGATGAACTTATAGCATTACTCCTGCATCCAAGACAGATTGAATGATTACACTCAATTGATCTACCAGCCTCAAGATTTGTTCCATCAGTCACCCTCACATAGCCCATCCAGAAAATGACAGTTTGAATCATTGTTTTGAATTTGAACAAAACAATATTGAATTGAAAGGCGTTGGCTGGAGCTATTTGTTCAGTGACTGTGATTGATGTCAGTCTCCGTGGATCCGAGATGTGTCACTGGAGGGTTTGCCTCTTCTATTAATTAAGGACTCGGTTCAATGTGTATCCCAGTATGGGCGGGAGCATCATCGACTGGACTAACAGGGATCAGTAGCTCGAGAGACGGAGGAGGAGAGATCAGAATCTGAGAACATTAGACTGGGACGTTCAAAAAATGGATCAAATGTGAGAATCTTCGACTGGAATATTGCAACAGACAGGAGTTTATACTTGGGTCTTTCCTACCTTTCTCAGCCTTGGATATCATTAGCATCACGGATCGAAGATATCCTTTGGATTATTCAAGGAGGTTACTATCCGATCCTCGCTATAGTTGGTGTTCCTGGTAAGTCATTCCATCTGACCATTAAACTGAGTTGAACTGAATTGCTGTTCATATTCAAATTTTAAAATTTGGAAGTCATCATTTTCAGACCCAGTCAAAAAAATTATTCCTTACTGATTAAAACTAGCAAATTACTATCCACAACTTACTCAACAATACGCGAGGAGAAACCAGACTGTTCTGAAACTCCATTATCTTTTTTCTCCATTCATATTCACATTTCTACATATTCTCCCCACTCACCAATCCTACCCAGGACCACTATCAGGATATTTCAGTCACATTCTCAGCCTCAATGCAACTGCTGAATAATCCATCATTTGTGCCTTTAGTAAATCCAGATTTAACCGTTTCGAGTCCCTTCTAACTATGCTTACGTCACAACATATTTGCACTTGAGATGGGTAATTTGTCCTCTCCACAGAGATGGACAGACAGTGCATGGTGGTCAAGTCATTGACTCATCATCAAGCGGCACACAATAATAATCTTTTTGTGTCTCATGAAGGAAGTTGATGGAATGCAAATGAAATCATCACCACTTGTTTTAAACAGAAGCCTATCTGTTTGCCTCATGTCCTGTAGAGAAGGCAATGGGTTATTCTTCCATGTTCATGTCTCTGTGTGACAGCAAACCCACATCAATGTGGTTTACCCTTTATTATCCTGTGCAACAGCTGAATCAGCCACTCAGTTCAAGATCAGCATAACATGCTGGCCTGACCAGGACTGCACACATCCCATGAGAGCAGAACAACAGGAAAGGTAGCTCCCTTCCTCTGCCTGATTTCCCTGTTCCTGCAAGTAATTTCCATTCAGGTAGGTGACCATTCCTGGTTCAAGTGAATTCTTTCTGATTGAGTCTCCCTCTGAACGTGATATACATCTCCATCGGCACCTCTGGTGATGACTGACGCAAAGATGTAAGAAACTTCAAAATGCCATGTCATTCGCAGTGTAGTGAGAAGGAATGGCTTTTTTATACCACAGGAAAGAAGCTGAGACAGCTAAGTGAGGGAACAGAATTAGTGTGATCACCCTAGAGTGTTGTTGAGATAGTATTTATGGTATTGTGCACAGATTTTCTCTCCTTTATAAGGAATAATCCTCTTGGCAGAAAGAGTGTAATGGAGATTCACTAGACTCATTGTTGGGATGATTGTACCATCGGGAGTGTCTGAGGGTTAATCTGTAGCACTTTGAAGGAATAAGAGGTGATTGCATTGAACTTAAGTGGATGGACAGTCACTCATTATATTCCAAACAGAACTAATACGGTGATAAGTTCCATGTTTTCTTTACTTAGTTTACATGATTCTCGATGGCTTAAAAGACTCTGAGAACGTCCCTCTCACTCCACTCGACTCCCCATTTCGATTGAGAGAGAGAGGGCCAGTCTTGAACTAAACTTTTCCAACATTAATACAGTGTATTTGGTGTGTGATCATACATAGAACTTCACGTTATCCACCATCCCGACAGGAGCCACAATACCTCCACTCTAAAACAGTTAACTATCCCCACCAGCTTCTGACCCACGGAGAACATGGGTCTGTCTTCCTGGAGATGTAAGATGCCTCCTTGAGGCTTGGCACAAAACATTTGGCTTCCTTCCTCACTGCCGGCAAAACATGTTACAGTATAATGTGTCCCACAGGCAATGGAGCCACGAGGAACATCGTGTGCCATCTGTGAGTGCAGTATCTGCTCCATTTGTTTTCCAGGATGGAGCATCAGTGACACCCTCCTATTCCTGTGTAAGTGTCTCGAGGGGTGAATGGTCTCCTCCTGGTTCTATAGAACAGGTTTAGGGGTCTTACTGGACTCTGCCTGTTCCTGTTTAACAGCTCAATGTACTGACTAGATGCCTCCTCTTCCTGTGGAACAGGCAGGAGGATTAAATGGGCTGTCCCTCTTCTTGTTCAGTCATTTCGATGGGCTGAATGGTTTCCACATATCCATGTAACCAGCTTGAGATGCTGAATGAGCTCCTCTTTTAACTGTGGAAATGTGCAGTGTCTGGCCGTGCTGTTACATGAATGTTACCGACACTTTAACAGCACAAACCTGAATGTTGTTTGGGTCTTGCTGAATATAGACACAGACCGGTTCAGGAGCTGAGGGGGGACAAATTGTTCTGAATATTGTGTGATCTTCAGTGATCACCCTGCTTCTGATCTTGAGATAGATGGGGAGCACCGGGAATGGGGACATACAGGCGTTGAAGATGTTTGTGCTGAGCAAGTTAATTTGAGGATTTCCTGAAGAGATGTCCGGGACTGAAAGGATTGTCGGCCACCGACCACAAACATCTTCCTTTATGCTCTGAAAGACCCCAACCAGTGGGGAAGGTTAGACCTGATTCTCATTAAGCTCAAATAAGTAGGTGGTCCCGATAACATCCTCAGCCAACTACCGCCTTGATCTCAAGGCCATTCACTCTTTCCTGAGCCCCTGTGTTCACCACTTGTTCATATCAATAGGTGATGGTGTATGTGTAGAGAGTGTTTTCCTCTCACAGAGGGTAATCAATGTCAGGAATTATCTGGACTAGTGAGTAAGGGGAGCTACATCACTGAAAGTATTTAAGAGGTGGTACATGAATCTTTGACCTGTCAAACAGTTCAGGATTGTGAATAACTGGCCATTAAGGAGGAGGTAATGCTAACAGTAGGTCAGTCATGATTGTATACAATGGCTTGACTGGCCGAATTAACTATTCCTGTTCCTTTTGTTTTCATTTTCTGTAATTTCAAAGTAAACGGCTGCAATTTTCCTGGATGTACTGTTATTGCATGTTATAATCAGAGAGAGCAAAGCATTTTTGAGTCATCTCTGAGTGAGGCTCTACCATGCACTTTGATCTGATTAAGGTCTCAGCAGCACTTTTCTGTCAGTGTATCATTTCCCTACATTCATTTGTCTTTCAAATGTCTTACATAGACAATTTTGAACACATGGAAATATCCAGGCATAACAATCTTCTGTGGAAGGGAATTCACACCTTACCAACCCTTGAGAATCTCTTGTTTGTGTTCTGACCAATGTTGGAGGGTCACTCATGTCTTTTCCCACTCCTCTATTGGTGAAAGCAAATTTTAAATGTAACCAGTTGAATGCTGTGTCCAATGATATCGGTATCAGACTGGGTAATTTTCTAGAAAGATCTGGGACACATAAAGTTGAACTGTGAACAAATGGTAAAATGATAGTGTCCCAATTTTTTTTCTGACTTTGAACTTATTCTGCTCACAGAAATGTGTGGGAATGCGGATTTCTTCCTGGAACAGTTGGATTTGGCTGAATTCCCTTTTCTTCGAGCTGTGAATCCTCATCAGGAATCCTCTAGGAGTGGTAAAGATGACTCAGGATTTTTCTGCTCTCATGCCTTGTTTTCAGGCAGAACACAGTAAGAGAGAGAGAGAGAGAGAGAGACCAATTGGCTGCTGCTTCTGAAGCAAGTAATATTTTTCTCCGTCTCTGTGTAGAAAAATACAAGAATGTCAACTGAAAACCAAACTGGACCATGTGCACCTCCATGTACATTCTCTGGAATGGATGATAATAGACTGTATGTTGTATGCAGCATCATTGCTGTTGTTGTGCACAGTGCCTTTCATTAGCAAAAGAAAATAATGTGCCCGTTTTATGATTTGATGAGATGTTTATATGCATCTGCATAATTTTTAAAAATCGGTTGATATCTTCATAATATTTGTGTTAATACCAATGCATCTCATTCAAAAATATTATCTAGCTTTCGTCTTCTTAACCAAGAGAAAATATGTATCCAGCTGAAAGACTTCTCTGAAAATCGTGGTTCAATAAGATTTCTCATCTAAGATCCAAACAGATAATTCCCGATAACAAAAGGCCTTCATTTCAGGAATGAGTAAAAGGAAGCATCTTTGAACATCTTTGAAAGGAATTGTATCCGGTTTTATTTTTAGTTTAGAGGATGAAAACTGCCCCCAGTGTACCTGATGTGGTCTCAGAAATGCCCTGTACAGATACAGTGAAATATTGCTAATTAAACCAAATACCCGTTGCCACAAACAGCATCATTCCACTTGCCTTCCGAATCGCTTGCTGCATCTGCAGATAGACTTAATATGATTCAAGTACCAGGAATATGAAAAACATCTGCACCACAGAGTTCTGCAATCTCTCTCCATTTAAATTGTTCCTGACTGCAATAGACAACTCACATTATATTGTTTCTGCTGAGGGTATCCTCACTAACCTTCCTTGTCTACATCATAATGCAGATTCACTACCTCCATTTGAAGATCTATTGAATGATCATTTTGGTGCACAAGGTAGTTCAGCTTTGATCCATTCAGTCCCTTCATCCAGATATTTTACATAGATTATTGATCATTGATGACCCTACAGTGATCTCTGAGTCAAAACTAGTTACAGTTTTGTTTAAAAAATCATATATCTCTACTATTTCCTGTTAGTGACAGCATCCCTGTTCCTGTGCAGCAATTCAGGCGGGTTGAATGGCCTCGTTCTGGGCTGTGTAATGTACTCAACGAGCTGAATTACTTCATCCTATATTCCTGTGTAATTCTTTGTAGGGATAGAATGTTCTCCTCCCGTCTCATTGTAACGATACAGTCTGGCTGAATGGGATGGTCGTCTACCCTGTAATCGCGTTGAGAGGTGGATTGAGGGAACAACCCACGGGGTAGGGACAGCAGTATATCTTTTAACGGCCGGGAGCATGGATTGAGGGAACAACACATGGAGTAGGGGCAGCAGTATATTCCTGTAACAGTCGGGAGGATGGATTGATGGAACAACACATTGGAAAGGGGCAGCAGTTGGCCATTTGATGACACCATTCAGAATGCTCATGGCTGATCCGAGTGTGTCTGACCATCCGTCTCCTGTCTGTTCCCAATAAACATTGACTCTCCTGTCCAGCAAAGATCAGTCAAGCTCAAACTAAAATACCCTAATTAACCGAGTCTTCACTGCTCCCTGAGGATGGGGACACCACTGACAGCACAACAGTGAAGGGAAAGGGACATCCTTCTTCCACTGTGGGACACATTTTTTAAAAACTGTGTTAACCTCATGTCAAATCACTGCCCCATTTCTAATATAGTGTTACAATAACTAGGAATCGACATTAACCATTCTGCCCTCCAATCTTTTCCCACATTACCACTGACTCTTTCCAATCAAACATGATGCTGCTGCTGTCTCAGGAAGAGCATTAAAAAAGGAGCAGAATTAGCCCTATCGAGTCTGAAATACCATTCAGTCTTTTCTAATATGTTCCACAACATCAGTCTCCTACCTTCTCCCTAGAATCTTTGATCTCCTTATAAATAAAAAAAGTGTTTATTTGTGACTTAATGTGCATTTATATGTGTGTGTGTGTGTGTGTCCATGTGCTTGTTATTGTTTTGTATTTGCGTGACTATGTCTGTCTGTGTATCAGCCCGTGTGTTTCTATCTGTGTTTGTGTCTATTTGTGTGTGACGATATATGTCTTTGTGTGCTTCTATGTGTGTGCATGCTTATCTCCTTGTATGCATTGTGCATGCTAGTATATTGGGGTATTTACCAATACTTCTGTGTAATTCAATGCCTGCATCTCTGTGCAATGGGATATCTGTTCTTCTGCGAGTGAGAGAGATGAGTTTGGAACTGACAGTAGGTTTGAATTGAGAATTGTTCTTAACAGAATATTGCTCCTTACTCGGTTGGTGGGACGTGGATGTTTCACAATCTCCACACAAGGCCTCCTGGTCCTCTCCGGCTCTCTCCAGGATCCTCCCCACATATCATGGTAGGGGGATGAGGGAACGGATATCCGGCACTCCACGACTCGGCTTAGCCCTTTCTGTCCTATTCCAGGCTGTTTCTCCTGGAATGGGAGAAAGGGAGAGAATGAGTGAGGGTGGGAGTGGATGTGCCTGCTGTTAGTGCTGGGGTAGGTGAGGCTTATGCCCGAAGCGTCGACTCTCCTGTTCCTTGGATGCTGCCTGACCTGCTGCGCTTTTCCAGCAACACATTTTGAGCTCTGATCTACAGCATCTGCAAGCATCATTTTCTCCCAGGTGAGGTGTGACATGATGAGGTGGCCGGAGGGCGTTTGTCCATAGTGTTGTATGAATGTAATGCTATTAATGTGCGGGGCTATTGCATCAGGGACAGAGAATGTGGGGGAGGAAGGTACTGAATTCAACAGAGGGAATGGTCGCGCTTGAGCCTTATTTGGAGGTAGAGCGTGAGCCTTGGTTGAGGGTAGGTGCTGTAACAGATATACAGTGAGTGTGAGGGAGCAGTGAGAATATACGGTGACACTTATTCTGACAGAGCGAAATGGATGTTGATGCTTGTCCTGTATTGCTGGACATGTCTTCAGATCATCTCAGCATCGAGGTGAGCCTCCCCGAATGCCTTATCCAAGTCTATCGCTAGTAACGACAGAGGCTCTGTCCATCAGATTCCACAGAATCAGTTTGGGTGGATCTTACAAATAGCAAAGAGAAACAAACTTGTTGTGTTATATATCTGAACCAAAACTGTCGCGCAAATGTTTTGCATCATATGCTCTGGAAATTAGATATGCAACTATATGCAAAGGGAAGCTATGACATACTGATATTATCGCTCGGCTCTTAACCTAGAGACCCATGTAATGTTCTGGGGACATGGATTCAAATCCTGCCATGGCAGATTGTGGAATTTGAATTCAATAAGTATCTGGTATCGAGAGTTTATGATGATCAGAAATCCATTGTTGATTTTTGGAAAAACTCATCTGGTTCACTAATGTCCTTTAGTGAAGGAAACTGGCTGTTCTTACCTGGTCTGGCCTGCACGTCACTCCAGGTCCAAGACAACACTGTTAATTCTTAACTGCCGTCTGACATGACCAGCAAATACTGGTTATCCAATGAAGCCCCCATCCTGTGAATCAGTAACAAATACTCGTGGGTTCTGCAGTAATAATAGATGGTGTCAAGTTGAATCGAAACTGAGTAAACTAAGTGACAGCTAATGTTGTGAAAAATAAATTCCATAAGCGTATATCAGGTAGGTTGAAGGGTATGTTGTGAACCAAACTAGAGGTAGATTATTTCGGATTTGGTGCTGTGTGATACTGATCAAGGATGATCAGCCATGATTATATTGAATGGTGGTGCAGGCTCGAAGGCCAGAATGGCCTACTCCTGCACCTATTGTTTATTGTGTGGTCGGAAGGACTAATTACTAACCTTGCTCTGAAGCAGCTTTGGAGGAATAGTGACATTAATATGTTGTATTTTACACGGCGTCTGCATTCAATATGGAATGGTTGAGCATTCTGGAACATCATGGAAGCCCAGAGGCTAGAGTGTCAAGTTCGCTCCAGTGAATTGGGGAAGTACAATATAAATTCAGCAGGAGAACAATGGTTGTTAGACTCATAGAGTCTTACAGCACGGAGACAGGCCATTCGGCCCAAACTTGTGCATTCCGAACAAAATATTTCCCTGTTTCCTTCTAATCCTTTCCTACCTGTGTGCTTGTCCAAATGTTTTATCAAATTTTGTGAATGTACCCGCCTTAACCACTTCTGCTGGTAGCTCGTCCCATATGCATACCACTCTGTGTGTAAAAGAAATTGCCCCCTCAGGCTCCATTTTACCCTTTCCTCTCTGACCTTAACTTGATGCCCTCTAGTCCGTGGTTGCCCAATCCTGGGGGAAAAAAAACTGAGTGCATTCACTCTATCACTGCCTCCCATAATCTTTTACACTACTGTCAGATCCCCTTCAGCCTCATACATTCTAAAGTGAAAACTCCAAGCTTGTTCAACCTCTCACTATAACTCAGACCATTGAGTCTTGGCAAAATCCTTGTAAACTTCTTCTGCACTCTTTCCAGTTTAATAACATCCTTCCTAGAGCAAAGTGAACAAAACTGAACATGACGTGACAAGTATGGACTCGCCAACATCTTGTATAACTACAACATAACTCCCTAATTTCGATATTCAGTTCTCTAACTGATGAAGGCCAGTGAGTCAAATGCCTTTTTCAGTGCCTTGTCTACCTGGGACTCCACTTACAGTGAACTGTGAACCTGAATTCCAGTGTCACTCTGTTCCACTGCACTCCTTAAGACCCTGCCATTCACCATGAAACTCCTGCCTTGATTTGACTTTCTAAAATGCAAGAACTTACACTTATCTGAATTAAACTCCATTTGCCATTTCTCGGCCCACTTCCTCACCTAATCAATGTACTGCTGTAATTTCTGAAATTTCTGATAACCTTCCTCACTGTTCACGATTCCACCTATTTTAGTGTCACCTTGAAACTTAAAAATCATGCCTGTACATGCTCAGCTAAATCATACATATGCGTGTGTGTGTATATATGTGTGTGTTTTATATATATATATATATATATATATATATATAGTCCCAGCACCGACCCCTGAGGCATTCCATTAATCACAGGCCTCCAGTCCGACAAGCATCCTTCCACGATTACCCTCTTCTTCCTATCATCAAGCCAATTTTGGACCTAATTTGCCAGCTTCCCCTCAATTCCATGCGATCTAAACTTCCAGAGGAGCGTACCATGTAGAACCTGATTGAAGGCCTCACTGAAATCCATATAGACTAAATATACAAACATGCCCTTGTCAAAGTTACTGGTCATATTATCAAAGCCGTCTAACAAACTTGTGAGCCATAATCCCTCATTCGCATGGCCCTGTCTTTCCAAATGCATGTATATCTTCTCCCTCAGAATCTTCTCAAGTAACTTACGTGCTACAGATTTTAGGTTTACTGGTCTATAGTTCCCTGGTATATCTTTGTAGCCCTTCTTGGATAACGGCACAGCATTCACTACCCTCCAGTCCTCCAGGACATCACCCGTTGGCTACCAATGATGCAAATGTACCAACCAGGGCCCCCGCTATGTCTTTCCTGTCCTGCAGTGTTCCTGAATATATATGGTCAGGACCAGGAGATTTATATAAATACTACAACGTCGGAAAATATGTTTATTTATTTCGGGTAGAACACCCAAGAGTGAGAAAATGAGTTAACAATGATTAGCATAATAAATTAAAGATTATTTTAAGCACATGAAGTGACTTCAGAAGAATTCCAGACATTGTGGAATCCTGAGAATTCTCAGAAATCTACGATCCAGAAAAGGAGGGCCAAGAAACGGGTCAGGTAATCAAAAAGCGAACATGCACACAAACAAATAGGAACATAAAGACTGCATAAATCTATGATGTATATTTCAAAGGAAAGAGAAAAGCATAGTCAAACGTGGAAATCTGCAATCAGGAGAGACGAGCTTATTATGGATAACAGGGAAATGGCCAAGTAAATAACCAGTTACCTTGCATCTGTCTTCATGGAGGAAGATCCAGAAAATCACCCAGAAATACGACATCTTCATATAGGACTTGTGGATCGAAAGATATAAAGTCAATTTATATCAGTAACAAGGCATTACTTGAACATGCAGCTGGATTAAGCATTGCTAACTTTGACAAGCCAGATGTACTTCATACCAAAATCTTCAGAAATAAACCACTAATAGAAGTATTAGTTGCACTGTCAATGACTGTGTTCTATTTCTCACTGAATTGTGCATAGTCTGGAAGCCGTTGAAGATAAATGGACATCAGTAAACTTGAACCAAGCACTATAGATGAACGGTAGTGATTCAAGCATCTGCAAAGGGAAGAAGAGATAGTGTGGAGAACTGCAGACCAATTAACTCGACATTTGTGGGGAAACTGTTGGAATGTATTATATAGGATGTGACATTCGTTATTTAGAAGTTAAGAGTAACATTGGCGAGAATCAGTACGCATTTCTGAAAGGGAAATCATACTTGACAAGCTTTGGAATTGTTTGAAGTTGATTCTTACAGCATAGATAATGGGGAACCAGTACAATTGGCATATTTTACATTATTAGAAGGCTTTCTATAAGAACTCACACAATGAGTTCGTAAATGCAATGAATGTGAAAGTTATTTGGAGGAATATATGCAAGTGGTAAGTTAAAGTTTGGATTGCTTTGCTTTAAGGGATTCAGAATACAGATGTAAAGACATGTTGAGGCAGTTTAATGGCGTATTGGTGAGTACTATGCCTGGAACATTGAGTACATTTTTGGTGACCAAATCTGAGAAAGAATATACTGACGACAGAGGAAGTTCAATGGACATTTTCCAGATTAATCCCACAGATGGTGAGATTGCCTGATGAGGAAACTCGGTCTGTGTTCTCTAGTGTTTCAAACAATGAGAGATTGGTCACTGTGAAATATATAAAAGTCACAAAACATGTGACAAGTTGGAAATTAAAAGGTTGTTTCTCCGGCTGTCTAATCCACATTCAAGGGAATAATGGCAGGGTAAAGGACAAACCAATTAAGGCTGCAATAAGGAGGAAATTCTGCACACGTAGGGGACTCACTCACACGGGGCATGGAAACCTGCTGGCAGCGCAAGTTAGGGTGAATTTCCAGATATTCCACAAGTGTGTCCAGCAGAATCAGAATAACCAGGGAACAGGTCGGACTCATTAATGACTTGCCAAATTGCATCCAAATGAAGTTTAGTCGTAGGACACAGAAGGTGGTGGTAGTCGGCTGCTTGTGTGACTGAGACCAGTATCCAATGGTATACCACAGGGTTCAGTGCTGTGTCCGTCATTGTTTGTGATTCGGAGGTGCTGGTGTTGGACTAGGTGGACAATCCTAAAACTCGCATAACACCAGATTATAGTCCAACAGGTTTATTCGGCGGCACTAGGTTTCGAAGCGCTGCTTCTTCATCAAAGCGCACAATCACCTGATGAAGAAGTAGCGGTTCGAAAGGTAGTGCCTCCGAACAAACATGTTGGACTCTAACCTGATGTTGTGTGATTTTCAACTTAAATATTTATGATACTCGTAAATGATGTAGCTGTGAATATGGACGAGAGGTGGGGAGTGTGATAAGTATGTTTGTGTTTGATACGCAGATTGGCTGGTTGGTTGGCAGTGAGGAGGAAGGCGCTAAGTTACGGGAGTCTACAGGTGGAATGGTCAGTTGGGAATTCAATGGCAGGTGGAATTCAACCCTGTTAAATATGAGGTGATACACTTTGGAAGAAGGAACCAGACAGGGGAGGACTCAATGAATGGCAGCACACTAGGAAGGTCAGAGGGTGCTTCTACTCACATCCCTGAATGTGATGGACAGGTTAATACACAATTTGGGAAAGCATCGGGGGCTGTAAACATAACATTGCTTCATTGAGCCACAGACTATAAGAGCTATGCAGAACTTTGGTGAGGCCAAGATGGAATACAAAATGTAGTTCTGGAAACCACATTACAGGAAGGATGTGAGTGCACAGGAGGGGGTGCAGAGGAGATTCACCAGGATGTTCCCTGGGATGGAGCATATCAGCTATGGAGAGAAGCTGGATAAGCTTTGGTTGTTTAGATTGGAGGAGAGGAGGCTGGGGGGTGGTGGGGGGGGTGCGTGATTCAGAAGCATAGGATTACAGGGTGTATGGACAGCTGTTATTCCTTTTAGTCAAATGGCCACACCTTTAAAGTGAAGGGTTTGCGGTTCAGTGAGGATTTGAGGATTGCTTTTCACCCAGTCTGTTGGTGTCTGAAATACAATTCTTGAGTGGGGAGTTGTCATGGTAATCTCAAAACCATTAGATAATACATGGTAGTGCACTTGAAATGCCTTAAGATTTACAGCTACAGGTATTGTGTCAGAAAGTGGGTCTAGTGTAGACCGTGCTGTATTTCTGATAGTACGCAGTCTTTGCTTCTGTGATTGTATGGTTGTGGAAGGCCAATCACTGAGTACCTTAAGATAGGAATTGATAGGTTTCTGAAGAATATATTAACAAAGTTGATAAGACAGAACTTGTAATATTTTATGACAATATGCTAATGGCAAAATTAAGAGAAAGAAATTTGCAGGACCGGGAAATAGCAGAACTGTGGACCAAACACTTCGGTTATGCCTCCACAGGGGAATGCAAAACAAAAAAGAAAACTTCCTAGCAATACTATGGATCTTTAGTCTGGTGAGAAAAAGGGAATATAATCAAGTTAGCAACTAGACAGTTTAGACAAAGTATTGGACCGACATTAATGGGCATAGACAAAAGTCAACAGAGATTTACGAAAGGGGAATTATATTTGAAATAAGTGGCATTTATCAAAATTATGGAGAAGCTATCAATGCACTTCAAGTGGAATTTCAAAAGAATTTTGATAAAGCCCAAACCTATTGTGCGAAATGGAATCCTGTGGGACTGAGGATAATATATGGTCATGGTTTTAGAATGGGAGAGCTAGCAGGCAACACTGAGTAGGAATAAAACATTTTTTTTTAAATGGAAGGCTAGTAGGAAATAGCAAGGATCGTGGCTTGGCCCCCAATTATTCCCAATACATATCATATCTTTGGTTGAGGGCCTCAAATGCAATATTCCCGACTCTGCTGACAGCACTGAACGTGGGTGGGTGAGGGGGTGTAAAAAAGCTCCAAAGTGACTGAGACAAGTGAAATTACTGGAAAATACGTGGCAGATGGAGACCATCGGGAGAGATGAGACGCTGTGCACATTGATGGGAACAATAAAACGGCAGGCTCCCATTTGGAAAGGGCGTGGTTGAAAAATGTTGCTCAATAAAGGAACTTAAGCTGCATTTTTGTTTATTTCTGCGCAGCCCTCTCGGTACATATATGGCAATGAGTTCTGAAGCCGGAAGTCAATACTGGGAATGGCATTGGCACGCTGACCAGTGTATATAGACCCAGCAAGTGGGGAACTATGATATTGAAATGAATCTGGATCTCCCTGTACACCAGTCACTGAAAGCAATATTTCAGGAGCTGAAAGCAGGTAGGAAGATAAATGGTGTTTTCACCTTCATTTCAGGAGAATTGAGTATAGGAGTAAGAATATCTTACTGCAGCTGTACAGTGAGACCCCATCTCGAACATTGTACAGTATTGTGTGCAGGTTTGATCACCTTATCCAATAAAGGACAAACCTGACATTGAGGGAGAGCAGTGAAGGATGGCCAGACTGATCTCTGGGATGACAGGCTTGTTGTGGGAGCAGAGTTTGGGGCGACTGGGCTTGTATTCCATGCCGTTTAGGAAAATGAGTGGTGATCAAAGTGAAATATATAAAACTCTGACAGGGCGAGACAGATTGCAAGCAGGGATGGCAATTCCCTGTCGTGGACGTTTAAAACAAGGGGCCACAGTATTAGGTACAGAGAGGCCACTTTGCATTGAGATGAGAATAAATGTCGGCACTCAGAGACCGGCGAACCAGGGGTACTCTTTCCCAGATCAGGCTGTGGAAACCAAGGCGCTGAATATAAATAAGGATTTCTGGAAATTATAGGGATAGGGAGAGAGCAGGAGTATCGTGTGAAGATAGATCAGCTATCAATCCAGGTTGTTCTCCAATGGCGCAGCAGCTGTGTTCCTTTGCAACACAGTGTTGTAGAAAATCGTGCAGTATTAATAATGGGGTCTATGGGAAAAAAGGGTAATGGACGAACCCCCAAAAATATCAGTCAAGCCAAAAATTAACTTTAGTCTAGTACATACACTAGCACAGTCTAAAATACATCTTTAAATCACATATTGTAATAAAATTGTCCTCTAAATGTAACATTTTCAAACTACAGTCACTGTCTACAGCAGTGTACCATACACCACACTCTTCTCCAGAAAGTGCGTGGGCTGACTGAACACGTGATGCCGATGGGGAAATTCCAGTTCTCCACAAGATTCTCCACAGTTTGAAATAAAGTTCTTTCTAAATGTAGACTACAATTCCCGGTTTCAGGCTCAGTTTCAAGGCTTCCAGAGCGGATTGTATTCCTGTTTTACCTGAACACATTGATTGTATATTTTGCAGATAGAGGATCCTGAGGCTGGATTTTGCTGTTCAGCTTGTTCCCGGCAAGGAATTGCGTCACAGTGAATGAGAGTTCACCTCATGGATAAAGGTTCATGTATCACAGTGCGGCCAAATTGTATTTAATCAACACGCGTTATCAGAGAACTGCCTGTATATTGAATGGAGGAGCAAAATTGATGGACTGAAGGAACTACAGCAGTTCTCATTTTATATTTCACAATGTTTAAACATTTTAAGGCATATGAATATTGTATGTATAAAACTGCATGAAGGAGATGTTAGGCCATTAACTAGCACAGGGATAGCTCAATGTGTTGTGTGACGTACTCATTTCCCGATGATCCTGTGCAACCTGTGGAAAAACTCTGCAAATGTCACAAATGGTCAGATGTTAGGAAGGAAGTCTCTGCATGGTCAACAGGACTATGTTTCCCGTTCCCTTTTCCGACACCAAGGTTGGGGCCGGGTGTTCTCTCCGGGTATATCCTTTAAGAACTCGGAGCATTTGATACAATTGAGTTTCTTGTTTGGCTGTTTCAGAGACCATTGAAGAATTTATCACATGTTTGTATGTCTGGCGTCACTTTTAGGCCAGACAAGGAAAGCACGGGAGTTTCACTTCCTCAAAGTACATTGGATAAGGAGATAGATGTTTACAACCAACATTGGACACAAGATCACTGTTACGGACACCAGATTTTAGATCTCGATATGTTAATAATTGTTTTTATTATTCCACCAGTTGCCAAGCATTAGCCTGGTCTGTATTCGTAATCCAATTACAATTCCACTACAGCACTATCTCCACATGGGGACCTATCGGAAACTACACTAAGCTGGTGATTAATGTGCTGCTTGATAACTCTGTTAAAAAAAAAACTCCCACAACCTTGACTGTCGTGATGGGACTGATGAGATGCTAATTGGTCAGATTGTATTTATTCCCCTCTTAGGGAACTGGTCATAGCTGAGTAATTTTTCACATTGTCAGGGAGATGTGAGAGTTGGAACTGGAATGAAACAGCTTCCGCAGGGACACGGCTTGTTGTGCAGCACAAGTCTTCAGTCCTATTGCAGGAATTGGGTCAGGGCCCATTGCCTTTGTCGTATCTACTGTGTTCAGCTGCTTCGTCATGTCATCTGCAGCGAATCGAATTGGTTGAAGACTTTCATCTGTGATTCTGTGAGCATCATGATAGGGTGAAGTGGATCATCCACTCAACATGTCTGGCTGAGGATAGTGCAGCCACCACATACTTGACTTTTCGACTGATGCACAGGACTGTTCGATTATTTGGATGGGGATATTTGTGCAGTCCTCTCCTCCAGTAAATTGTTTAATGGTCCATCGACATTTATGCTTGGATTTGGCAGGATGACAGAGCTTTGATCAGGTTTGCTAGTCGTGGGATCATTTCTGCCTCTGTACCAGATGTTAGTTCTGCTGATTCGAATGTAACCAGTCAACTGCGGTAGCTTTAATGGGTTGTCATCAGATGGTACTGACCCTGACATGTTCACCAACACTCATCACTGAACCATAGATCTGCGTGATGTTCATAGTGGACTGAGAGATTACCCTGAGTGGAAGGTTACAGATTGTCATTGAATACAATTCTGTTTATGCTTCTGCTGTGACCTACAGCATCAGATGATAACCCAGTTTAAGCTGCAATATCTACAATTCAATTCCACTGACTGTCCCCAGTTCACACCGAGACCCATTCACCCAACAGAACTGTATTCACTGACCTACTCTGGTTTCTGATGCGTCAACCCTTTCATTTTCATATTCTCATTCTGTTGAAATTCTTTCCTTGGTGTCAGGCCTCCAATTTGTTACTATAACTCAATCAATTTAAGGTAGTAATCTGAATCTTTTCCCTTCAGTAATGCCATCTTCTGTATTTGAAGTGAATGTGTTTCCCTCTGTTTTTCTCCCTGACCATGATTCAGAGCTCTGCAGTGTCAGTCATGCCAGCATTATGCAGTTTCAGAGTCAAGGAACTTGTCACCATGCGTTATTGTTCAGTTCCCAGTGTACGGCGCTCCATGTTGGACAGAATATTTGGGCATCTTTTACATATGTCGTTGGAAATTGTTCAAAAACAGAAATCGCTGAAAAAATTGCTGAAGATGTTGCAGCATTTTCTGGTGTGAATGCAGATATAAACTTGCAGGTCCATTGAACCTTCGACAAAGCTTCCTGTCTCTCCAGCAATTTTTGGTATTTTTATTTACAGTATCGATCGTTATTTGTTTAATTGAAATTTTTTTCTGTGCCCCTATTCATTTCTGGATAAACTCAGCAGGTCTGTCAGCATCTGCAGAGACAGAGAAACAGAATTAGTGTTTCGAGTCTAGTGTGACACTTCTTCAGAATTGAAAATGATTGGAAAATGTGGTTTTAATCCATAGCCAGAGATGGGGAATGGGTGACAGGGAAAATGGGTGTTACAAAAGATAAAAGAAGAGTATGTAAAACGGGTTTAAATTAAGATGTAACTGGGGAAAAGGGGTTCTCTCTATTGAGTGCAAGATAAGGAAGACACAAGCACACAAGGCCATAGGGAGACCAGGAGGGGGCATTTTGACTATATGGTATTATATAGATCTGGCCATAGATACGTTTTCATTGTCGAGATCATCACCCCCTTTAGACAAATAAATGCAGGTGCTTGACGTCTTATTGGCACTCGTAAGTGTTTCATGTTGCCTCAGTATTGTAATATGGAGAAAGACAAATAACAGGATGAAGTTTGGGCTGAGTATTATTTTACTGTCATGTTTAATATAGTTTCAAATTTGCAGTACTTATCTTTAAATGTATGTTCTTGAAGTTAGTATCAGATGGAGTGTAGAAGGTTGTGGGGCTGACATTCCATAAGTTTATGAAATCATGAGAGGTATGGATCGGGTGAATATCCAAGGGTTTTTCCACAGGATGGGAGAGTTCGGCCATGGAAGGCATAGGTTTAATTTGAAAGGGGGAACATTTACAAGGGGCTCAGGGGCAATGACTTTACACAGAGGGTTGTGTGGAAATGGAATAAGCTGCCAGAGGAAGAGTGGTAAATCCATGTACAGCTCCAACATTTGAAACTCATTTGGACAAACATATGAATGGGAAACATTTAGAGGCATATGGGCCAAACGAAAGCAGATGGGGCTAGTATAGTTTGGAAAACCTGGCCAGCATGGACATTGAGGAAAGCTTCACGCAGAGTCAGTGTGGTTTGGTGAAAGGGAAGTTATATTTTGCCCTGTAAGATCATGCAAAGTTTTTTTTCGAGATGCCTGAAAATGTAACAAGCGGATTTGATCTGGGGGATATCTGATAGACAAGAGGCTTTCCAAAACATTTCCGCAGGGTATGATCAAATAAAAGATCTTACTCAAGCCAGAAGATCGTATGATGACGGATGAGGTATTAACATGTGATGGTGATTGGTTAACACATCGAAATGGGAGAGTCAGGATGAGTGGATCTTTATGATAAGTGTTTATCTGCTGGAGTACCACAGCTATGAATCCGATGGCATCAGTTATTGACAATCTATACTGACAGTCTGAAAGAAGGCGTTGTGTGCAATATACAGCCGAGTTTGTCGATGAAACTGAGAATCAAAAGGCAGGCTGTTTTTTTTTAACGCAGAGGACTCCCATTCAAGGAGCAGTACAGAGGGATTGGAGGGTTCCTGTGTATGAAACATAACGTCAGCATGCTGATGCAGCAATAGTTACTTGCTGATGCAGCAATAGTTAGTTGGGACATTAGGCGGCTTCCTGGAATAAAAAGGTTGAGTTATTGAGAACCTCTATAATGGTGAGGTGATTATTCATTGGGGGTTAAATGAATGAGGAGAGATACTGCTGAAATATACAAGACACAGAAAGGGCTTGAGAAGGCAGATATTGAGAAGTTGTTTCCATTCCTGGGCAGATTGTCGCACTTCAGGATATAGGTACCGAATAAGGAGTATCGATTTCAATCTGAGATGCCAAGTGATGTCTTCTCTCCGAAGGTAGTGAATGTCGGGAATTCCCTGACCCAGAGAGGTGTGGAGGGATACAAGGAGTCGGTAAGAAAGTGGAGGTGAGCCCTGGAGTAGATCAGCCATGTTCTTATTAAATGACAGGGATAGCCTGATGGGCCGAATGGCCTACTCTTGTTCCTATTTATTAATTTCACATGTTATGCTTTTGGAAAGTAAATGGGTCTTTTCCTGGAAGTTGTGTTGTACAATGTTGCAGTCAGGGAGAGCAGATGATGTGTTTGAGTTAACCCCGGGTGCGGTATGGGGATGTATTCCCAGCGAATCTGGGCCTGTAACATGACCAACATCTGGAGCCGAAGTTACAGAGAGGGGAAGCCTGGAAAGAGGGATTGGGGGTGGGGGTCGGTTCCTGACTCAGCTTGGATTTTCCAAGTACATTTCCATAACAACATCTCACCATCGGAGTGGCCTCGATCTTCCCCTCTGTATCAGGTCCGAAGGGCTGGATGGAACATCAGAACACAGGGCTGAGGGATATGAGCGAGCCAATCGGCCCTTGGACACTACTCCACTAGTAAATAAGTTCATCTCATTGTGGTCCCAACTACACTTCTCTCTCCATGCGCCATTATCCCTGATTCACCTGTCTATGGGCAATCAGGTGAAACCAAGCTCAATATAATATAAAGATTCAGCCATCCCAAACTTCTGGGAAAGAGAATTCCCGCTTGAATGAAATCCGACTTGGTGAATTTCTCCTAATTCCTGCTCTGACTGAGGTTGGAGGGTGTCACTGTTTCTTTATCTAGTCCCACTCCTCCACTGCTCCCAACAAATTTTAAATGTGACCAGATTGGTGATATGGCCAATGATAAAGCTCTCAGACTGGGTCAGGTTCAGTGACAGGAGCAAGTCAGGCAGATTTCTTTAGTCAGCCACAATTAACTAATAGAACTAACGGGTGTGCATGGTGGATCTGTGATTAGCACTGCTACATCCCATCACCATGGAGCTGGGTTCAATTCCAAACTCGGACGACGCTCTGTGTGGGGTTTCCTCACAATGCTCCAATTTCCCCCCACAGTCCAAAGATATGCAACTTACAGTGGATTGGCCATGATACATTTCCCATAGTGTCCAAGGATGGGTAGGTTAGTCATGGGAAATGCAGAGTTACATGGATAGTGAAGGGCAGGCAATTCTGGGGGGATGCTCTTTGGAGGGTCAGTGTGGACTTAATGGATGGGATATGCTGCTTCCACACTGAAGATATTCTTTAAAAATGACTATAAATTTGGACTATACCCAGTAGGTATCTATTTGATCCACTCTCCTCTCGGTCTTGTATGTTTCAATAAGATCACCTGTGTTTCCAAGAGTGACCTGTTAAACCCTTCGTAATATCAGGTACTCATTCCTGGAATACGTGAAGTGAAACATCTCCGAACTGCTTCCAATATGATCATATCCTTCCTCAGATAAGGAGACAAAGAAAAATTAATCTCACACTCAGAGCTTGTGTTTTATTTTTGTTTTCTCAGTGTTGTGGGTCTTAGTAACTCTCTTCCACACAAATCATTGAAGGCAAAGATATTGAATATTTTTGACGCACAGACAGAAGGTTCATAAATAACAATGGAGTCGAGGATTATCGGGGATTGGCCCGAATGTACGATTTGTGGAAAATGTACAGTATTACCAAATGTCACGGCTCCAGAACATCCAGGAATATCATTCAAACCTGATGGAATGATGATGGAAGCTCAATGTATATTCGGATGGCTTTAATTCATGACAGCTTCAGGATTATTGTGTTTCAGGGCTTTTCAGTGGCGGTGATTCAGAAAAGAAAATATTGTGATGACGTCAAGAGAAGAGTAATGGAACTCAGGTTTCAGTATTCTTTATGGTACCCAACGGAGCTTCGTATTGCTTTGAATGGATCAATGAACTTGTCTGACTCTCCAGAGAAAGCAAAAACTTTGTGGACATTTTAAAGTAAGCAGGATGTTGAGATAATCATGTTTCTCTCTTAAAGAAATTTTGTTGGATTTTTCTAGTATGAACCAGTGTTAAATTATAGTCGGGGATTGGTAGAATACTCACTTTTAACTTCTTCATACTATTACTACACTTTTTCTCTTTCCTCTTTCTTTTCTTGTGTCTGGGGTGTGGCTCAAGTTGGAGCGAGTTACAAATGTGGTTGTGATGACTAAGTGCCCATCTATTAATTGTTATTAATTGCCCTGGATGCCATATTGGAAGCGGGCAGAAGTTAAAGTTTTGTGACATGTAAGCGTCCCCATTGGGCGGGGTGGGGGGGGGTGGCAGTTGAGAAAACTCTATCAAGTGTCATTGGTACATTGGATTTTGTTTCTTTTTTTAATGTTTTTAGCTTTGGAAAGTTTCGAGAGCTTGTTAGTTGCAGTAGTTTTAGTTTGTACAGATTTAAGCTCAATGAGTCTTTTGTCATCAATGCTTAGCGATGTGTAATTTGATATGAAATTCTCTCGAGTTCAAATGTTGCTACAGTATGTTATGGATAATGACATGCTTAAACGGTGTACCTGGAACATTAAGGGGAGCCATCTGACATTCAAGAGGAAAAATGTGCTTTATCGTCTTACAAAAGAGAGAGTGAATGTTGTCCTGTTGCAGGAGATGCACCTTGATTGCAAGGAACGTTTGACGTTACAGCAGGGAGGGTTTGATCGGGTTTATTTCTCATGTTTTAATACTAAGAGTGGGGGAAAATCATAATGGATAGGAAGAATATTCCATTTAAATTACTAGATTATATTAAAAACCCATGGAAGGATCGTAATCCTCAAAGCCTTGAACTATGGGAATTAATTTGCATGTTTATTGCCACCCGGTGCACCCTCTCAAGCTCCTGGAAGATGCCTTTCCCAAATTAAGTTATCTTGCATCGTGGCACATTATTGTAGAAGGAAATTGCAACTGTCTTATGGCCCTACTGTGGACAGAATATCCAAACGTCCCCCAATATCCTCGGTATAATGTAAGCAATTAGTGGATTTGTGTGCAGAACTAGAGCTGGTGGATGTCTGGAGGCAAATCTGCCTCACAAGTAGGGATTTTATTTTCTTCTTTAACCCGCAGAAATTGCACACGAGGGTTGATCTCTTCCCTATCCATGCAACAATCCTAGATTCGGTGGCATCCTGCGCAATTAGGAATATTATCCCAACATACCTGCCCCAGAAGTGGATAGAGGTCACATAAGATTATGTTGTATGCAGATGGTCTTATGTTTTTGTCAAATCCCGCAATTTCGGTAGCTCACGTGATGCAATGCATTAATTCCCTTGTCACTTTTTCTGGCTTTAAGATTACTTTTACAAAGTTGGAGGCCGTGCCTATGGGAGATATTGGGGAAATACCTGATGTTGAGGGCAAATCCTGGTTTCCTTTTAAATGATCACGGGGGGGGGGGGGAGTAGGGTGGGGAAGGACCCTATTTCGATATATTCATTACATGCGTCTTTGATCATTTATTTAACGTGAACTATGCCCATTTGTTTAACAAAATTAAACAAGACCTTCAAAGATGGGAGGCAAATCCAATATCCTGGCTAGATCGCAAAGCTGTTCTTAAAATGAATGTCTTTCCTTATTTGCTATACCCCTTGTGAATGCTTCCTTTGATGTTTCCCAGACAAATATTTAAGAGACTTTATGGCTGGTTTATCTGTTTTATTTGGCACCATAAGCGACTTTTTATCAAGCTAACCAGATTGCAACAACCCCACTGATTGTGGGGAGTAGATCGCCCAGATAAAAGCTATCAATTAAGATATTTTTTATCCCATGTTATTGCCTGGGACGCTGAGGACTCGGCATCAATACTGTGAGATATTGAAACCTCTCAGGCAAAGTGAACCCTGATTAGTCTGTTTTTCTTAGCTAAAGTGACAACATTTAAGAAGTATTGTCATAACCCAATAATTATCAATACTATTAAAACATGAATGACAATGCATCAAATTGAGGGCAGTAAAGCCAAAACCATGTTTCTTACCCCTATAATTGGTATCCTGGGTTGTCATCCTGCGATAATAGATTCCAGGTTTAAACTGTGGGCAGCAAGGGGTGTGCCTTGCTTGAGTGATTTAGAATTAGTGGAATCCCTACAGTGTGGATACAAGCCCTTGGGTCCAGCAAGTCCACTTCGACCTTTTGAAGAGTAGCCCACCCAGAACCATTCCCCTACCATCCTATATTTACCCTGACTAATGCCAAAACCTACACATCCCTGAACACTATGGGTAAATAATCAATGGCTAATTCATCTAACCTGCACATCTTTGGACTGTGGGAGGAAACCCACACAGACACGGCGAGAATGTTAACTCCACACAGTCAGTCACCCAAGACCAGAACTAAAGCCGAGACCCTCGTGCTGTGAGGCAGCAGCGCTAACCACTGAGCCACCACGTGTTATTTGATGGAGAACCAGTGATATCATTTGATCAAATAACTCGTACGTACGGACTACCTCATAGAAACTTCTTCTGTATTTTTTTCCAGATCAGATATTTGATTTTAAAAAAACACACTTTTAACAGGCTCTTACAGATCCGATAGAGGGAAGAGGTAGACTATTGCTCAGAATACACTCTCTGTCAGTACCCTTTATCATTAGTTGGAGAATATCCCCTCAGACAAGACTGTGCAGCTTTGTGATGTCTGCGAGAGAGAGTTCAGAACACTTCGGAGACATGGGAGGATATTTGTGAAAATGCTGAAAGGATTTTGATCTGTAATAGGACCCATTCCGTGCAGTTGAAAATTCTTCACAGTGTCTATCTGACCCTAGATTGTCTCTCAAAATGCAAAGTGGGATTACCTTCAGCATGTTCTAAATGCAGAAAGACTATAGGCACTCTTACTCATTGCTTGTGGTCCTGTTGCAGGCTTCATCTATATTTGAGCACTGTGGTAGGTGTGATAGAGTGGGTATTGAGGACTGAATTGGAGATGGACCTAGTTTCTGTTTTCCTGGTTCTGCCCAGGGTAGTTTTCACAGATGAACATGGGGAAAAATAAATATATTCTTACTTTCCGTACTTTCCATGTTAGGGAATATAGTCTGTTGGGTCGTCGTCAGCTCTTCATGGAGAATATCCCTTTCGAGTTTATCACTGGTATGGTGCACCAAAAAACAAAGATTTATATGAGGCATTGCAGCCCTTTTTGTATTACGGCAATACAGGGTTATCGGCCACTCCAAGAAGGGTTTTTATATAACCATGATGCTATTGACTAATGAATCTAATATCCAGCGATGAAGAACCATGAACATAAATAAATGTATCAGTTAATGCTCTTGATGAACGAGAGCTATCGTTTTGTTGTGCTGAGCTGTATTGTTTATTCATTATTTATTGTTTAGTTTTGGGTTTCTTCTGTCTGTGCAGTGTTTTAACTTACTTTGTAAGTACATGGAACTGGATGCATTTTTTCAGTTATTTGAGTTGTGTTGTTATTGACTTATTATAATATTAAAAATCTCTTTTTCAATAAAATATTTTTGAAAATTAAAATGCTAACATTGATAGAATAGAGTCACAAAGTACTCTCATCAGAGAGACCACTCATGTTGGTTTCTCCTGAGGATCACCACACCTCGGGTGATGGGGTGAGGTTGAGAGAGCGTCCCTTTCATGGTAACCTCTGTAGGTGTGGGGAACCGAGCCTGCACTGTTGGCCTCCCTCTGTATCACAAACCAGCCGTCTGTCCAACTGAATGGGAGAACTGTGTGACTTATACAGACAGAAACAGTCTCAGACTAAGGGTAAAAGAAACATTCATAACAAGTAAAGTGGAACAATTCAGGTCATGGTCAAGATGACGGCTGAGGGTAAAAACGGTCTCTGCTCGAAATTGTATTTTATAACAAGACGTGTTTAGAAGCTGTCTTTGTTTTAATACCATTAAGGTGAGTCAAGTGAAATAACCAGAATTATTAAGTGTGATTGGATATCTATAACCATAAGATAAGTGTAGATTTTTGTTTGGTCTGGGTGAAGCATGCTGACAGTTGCATGAAGGTATAAAGATGATGGAATATATTGTTAGGTAGCCGTAACCATGGGAAATGCCCTCAAACAGGCGCTTGAAAAAAATGGGGTAAAAGTGACTGAGTGTTGTTTGGCCAATGACAGGAACCTCGGGGGTTGAATGACTCAAAGTTCCCGTAACATGGAGCTGAGAAGACCATCAGTTCAGCGGGGACCTTATTAAATGCCAGAGCACGTTTGAAGGGCTGAATGGCCTCAGCATGGTTTGAATTTTATGTGATTTGAAAAACGTACTTCTCTACTCCTTCCTCTTATATGTTACACACTGGGAAACTGCCATTTTCCTGAAACTGGGGAATTATTTGGAACATTATCTGGAACATTCCATAATCAGCATTCTCCAGAATATTCCATGATTGTGTGGGATGTTTTGCAAAGGCGAGAGATAGAGAGAGTGAGAGAAAGCGTTGCATGCAGTTATGAGAGTGGGGAACCATGAGTCTTTTTCGGGGGTAGGTGCGATCACAGATATACAGTGAGTGTTAGAGAGCAGAAAGAATACAGTGACACTTATCCTGAAAGAGCAGGGAAGGTTATTGATATTTGTCCTGGACTACTGGGCATTTCTTCACACCTCAGATACTGCACTGAGCTGGGCGGTGAACTCAGACCATGATTGGTGGGTTTAGTGGTGTGGCTCTTTCTAGCAAGAGAATGTTTTCTCTCTGTAGTAGCTCATCTAATACACCCGCCGTGGTCCGTCAACAAACCATGCTGTAATTGCCCCTTATCTGCCAATCTGCCATTTCCCTGCCTTTGCTCTGTATCCATCTAATCCTGTCCTATCTGTGTATTTGTCCAAATGCCTTTTCAATGTTGTTATTGTACCCACTTCAATCACTTCCCCTGGCAGCTCAGTCCATATGCGTACCACACGCTGTGTAAAAAAGATGACCCTCAGGTTCCTTTTTATTTTTCCTCTCCAAACATGAATGGATGTCCTCTCGTCTTCGATTCCCCAACCTTGCAAAAAAAGTATTCACCCCAGGCATGCATCTTATAATTTGATAAAATCTATACTTCCATAAGAACCACCTCAGTTTCCTACTCTGTAAAGAAATAAGTTCTAACCTGTCCAAATTCTTCCTATAAATCAACCCTTTAGCCCAGGAAACATCTAGTAAATTCCTTCTACATTATTTTTTGTTCATTAATATCCTTTCTAGAGCAAGGTGAACAAAACTGTACAGAATACTCCAACTGCAGCCTTACCAACTTTCTGTACAACTGCAACATAACGTCCCAACTTCTATACTCAATGCCCTGATGTAGGCCAGTGTGCCAACAGCCTTCCTCATGGTCCTGTGTACCTGTGACCCAAATATCAGATAACCGTGCACCTGATCTCCAACGTCGTTTTGTTCCACTACACTCCTTAAGTCCCTCTCAATCATCCTTAAACTCCTACCTGGATTTGACTTTCCAAAATGCAAGACGTCACACTTATCTATATTAAACTCCATTTGCTAATTCTCAGCCGACTTTCCCAGCTGGTCAAGGTATTGCTGCAATTTCTAATAATGTGCCTCTCTCTAAACGATGCCTCTAATTTTAGTGTCATCTGCAAACTTACTAAGCTTGCGTTGTGCACTCTGATCCAAATCATTGATATAGATAACAAACAGCAATGGGCCCAGGACCGACCGCTGAGGCATGCCAATTGTCACAGGCTTCCAGTCCGACAAGTATACCTCCACCATAGCCGTTTGCTTCATAATTTCAAGCCAATTGTGTCGCCAATTTGCCAGTTCACCTTGGATTCTATGTGATATAATCTTCTAGAGTGGCCTACTATGTGGATCCTTATGAAAGGTCTTACTGAAATCGAAATAGAAGATCTCTACCACTGTGCCCTCGTCAAAGTTCCTGGTCACTTCCTCAAAAACCTCTAACAAACCTCGTAAGGCATGATCCGCCACGCACAAAACGAAGCTGACTGCTTCAAATCAAACTTTGTATTTACAAATGCATGCACATTTTATCTTTCAGAAGCTTCTCATTTGGTTTAGCGAAAACAGGTGTGAAGCTTACTGCTCTATATTTCCTGGGCTTTTCTTTGCAGCCATTCTTGAATAAGGCACAACGTTTGCTACCGCCCAGTCTTCCGGGATCTTGGCGCTTAGGCTTTATCTCTCGCTTCTTGCAGTGGTCTTGGATGTATCAGGTCAGGACCAAGAGATTTGTCTGACGTTGTGCATTCTAATATGTCCAACAGAAACTCTACTGTGATATGGACAGTACCAAGATTTGACAACTAACTTCCTAAAAGTCACAGGTCTTCATGTCTTTCATCATGGTAAACACAGAGGGGAAGTTGAGGAATTCACCAATTCTCTCTTGAGGTTTTACACATGCATGCCTATTTTGGATTTTAAAGCATCCTATTCTTTCCCTAGTTGTTCTTTATCTTTACTATACTGAATTTGGATTCTCTCTAAATTTCTCAGCCAAGGCTATCCCATACTCCCTTTTCACCTTGCTGATTTCCTTCTTCACTAAACTCCTCTATCCCCTGTATACCTCCAGGGAATCCCTTGATCCGAGTTGCCTGAACCTGAGCCACGCCTCCATTTTATCTGGTCAGAGCCTCAATATCTCTTGACATCCAGGGTTCTCTCTTCCAGTCTCACTTTGCCTTCACCCTCACAGGAAAATGGAAACATTGAACTTGAGCTCTCTCACTTTTAAAGCCCTCCCACTTGCCCGAAATCCTTTTACCTCGAAACAAACAACTCCAATCATCCCCTGCAATCCCCTGTCTAATTCCAACAACATACGCCTTGCCCCAATTTAGAAGTTGAATCTGTGGACCAATTTTGTCCCTCCCATAACTATTTTAAAATTAATACAACTCTAATCACTTTTCTCAAAATGCTCCTCCACTTTATCTCCTTCACCTATCCTGCCCTATTTCCCAACAGTAGGTCGAATTTGTCCCTTCTCGAGTAGGTTATTCTATATATTGATTGCGGAAACTTTCCTGAACACACTTAACGAATCACGTTCCATCTAAGTTCTTAACCATCTGGTACTCCCAGTCTATGTTCGGAAAATTGAAATCATCTATAATAACAATCCTGTTGCTCCTGCAAGTCTCCCCAGTCTCCTTGTATATTTCTTCCTCTAATTCCCATTGTTGATTTGGAAGCTTACAGTGAAACCACTATAACATTACCATCCCCCTCTAACTACTTTGCACCTTTCACAAAACCCAATTGGATATTATCTCAGTCATTTCAACTTTAAATACTGGTGTGATACTCGCCTTAATCAGTAGTATTGCTATTTGAACTGTCTCCATTTACATCTCTCCATCGCAGTGATTTTCACATCATGGCACCCCTTGACAAGGCACAGTGGAGATATGGAGCTGTAAATTGATGGGAGCCGCACATCCTGTCACTTTCAGCATTGTTTGCAAGTTTCCCCACACTGGGCAGCGATCTAACACAGTGTTACCGAACAATGCAACAGTCTGGGCTTATATATGAATGAACCAATGCAGTCTGCACAGCTCCCCACGCTGGAAATTTAGCCAATGATAATAGATTGAGCATTGGTGTGGGCTGCACAGAATTCCATTCTGGACATTGCTGGGTTGCATTCAGAAGTACGCTAGCCGGATCGACACAGTGCTCCATCGTGAACATATAATGGATGGAGTTGTTATGTGAGTTGGATTGAGAATGTGAGAGAGCTAAACATCTGGCAATACCTTTATTATTTGTTTTCATTCTTGTGATTGGACCCTGTGTCCCAGTCTCGAGCAGTTGAATGACTCCTTTCTGTTCCTGTGCCCCAGTCTCGAGCAGTTGAGTGACTCCCTCCTGTCCTGTGTCCCAGTCTTGTGCGGTTGAGTGATGGCCTTCTGTTCCTGTGTCCCAGTCTCGAACAGTTGAATAACTGCCTCCTGTTCCTGTGTCCCAGTCTCGAGTAGTTGAGTGATGGCCTTCTGTTCCTGTGTCCCAGTCTCGACCAGTTGAATAACTGCCTCCTGTTCCTGTGTCCCAGTCTCGAGCAGTTGAGTGACTGCATCCTGTTCCTGTGTCCCAATCCCGAGCAGTTGAGTGACACCCTCCTGTTCCTGTGTTCCAGTCTCGAGCAGTTAAGTGACTCCCTCCTGTTCCTGTGTCCCAGTCTCGAGTAGTTGAGTGACTGTCTCTTGTTGCTGTGTCCCAGTCTCGAGCAGTTGAATGACTCCCTCCTGTTCCTGTGTCCCAGTCTCGAGTAGTTGAGTGACTGCCTCCTGTTGCTGTGTCTCACTCTCGAGCAGTTGAGTGACTGTCGCCTAATCCAAGTTTTGTGAAAGTAGATGTCCTCCTCCTGCTCCAGATTAACAGGCTCCAATAGCTCTGTGCTCAACTGCTGCTTCTGTGGAATGGAGTTGAGGGACTGAAGCCTCTTCACATTCTTTCCCGCTTTTCTTGAGTAAAAGCCCTTCTCCTGTTTCTGTAAAACACCATCAAAATCTGAATGATTTATTTTTGTATTTGACTATCATTAATTGAGTAAACAAGCTGACTGACAGAATTCAGAAGCTGAATAACCTCCTCCTGTTCCAATGTTAAACACTCAAGAATCAATAGACTCTCAGAGATGTACAGCACGGAAAAAGATCCTGCGGTCTGGTCATCCATACCGACCAAATATCCTAAATTAATCTCGTTCCCCCTTGCCAGCAGTTGGCCCATCTCCCTCTAAACACTTCCCATGCGTGTATCCATCCAAATGCTATTTTAAAAGGTGTAACTGTACCTGCCTCCAATACCTCTTTTGGCTGTTCAATCCATACACACAGAAGTGTCTGTGTGAAAATGTTGTTTTAGCGTCACTTTTTAAATCTTTCTCCTCTCACCTTAAACCTTTGTTATCTATATTTGGACTCGTCTATCCTGTGAAAACACATTGACTGTTTACCTTATCTATGATCCTCGTGATTTTGTAAACCTCTTTAAAGTCATCCCTCAGGCTCAATACTTGAAAATTGCCCTAGCCTATTCAAACTCTCCCTGTAACTGTAACCCTCCAACACCTGCAACATTCTTTTAAATCTCTTCTGCACCCTTTCAAGGTTGACAACATCTCCCCGACAGCAGGGAGACCAGAATTAAAGACAATATTACAACAGTGGCCAAATATCCTGTACAGATCCAACACGTCATGCAAATGCTTAGAGTCAAAGCACACACCAATAAAGGGAAGATCACCAAGTGGCTTCTTCACTATGTTGTCTACCTGTGACGGTACTTTCAAGGAACTGAGAACCTGCACCACAAGGTGCCTCACAGGACAGCGATCTGGGTTTAATTCCATCCGTGAATTACTGACTGTGTGGTGTTTGAGAATTCCTGTATGAGTTTACTCCGGGTACTATGTTTTCCTCTGACAGTATTAAGATATACAGGTAAGGGTAGATTGACCATCCTAAATTGTGCATGGTACCCTGGGATGTGTGGGCGAGGTGGATTAGCCATGGGAAATGCAGGCTCAGACGGATAGGGTAGGGGTTTGTCCAGTGGGATACTGTTGAGAGGGTCGGTGTGGCCTCAATGGGTAGAATAGCCTGTTTCCTCACTGTAGGGATTCCATAATTTCTGTGCAGTAATCCTTGATTGGCGACTTTCAACAGGAACCTACCTACATTTCTTACTCTGATATTTCTTGCCAAAATGCAACACCTCACATTTATCTAAAATAAACTCCATCTGTCACTCCTCAGCTCACCTAATCAACGTCTCATTATATTCTGAGACATTATTCTTCACTGTCGACATGACCACCAAAAGTGGAATTATCTACAAAGTTACTGACAATACTTCACTTACTCAAGTCCAAATGATTTGCATAGCAACAAAAGACTCACTATTGATCTTTGTGGCACGCCACGAGTCACAGGTCTCCAAGTTCAATGAACAAATGTCCACTGTCACGCCCTGTCTCCAATATTCAAGAAAAAATTGGGCCTAAATGACAAGCTCTCCAGGATTCCCGGCAGTCTAACCTTCCTAACAAGTCTACCATGTAGAACATTTTGGTTTTCTTACTGAATTGCATAAAGATAACATCCATTCTCCTGCCATCATCAATCATCTTCTTCACTTCCTCAAAAAATTCCACCCAGTCAGAGAGACGTCATCTCCAATGTACAAAGCTCTCTTCAGTCCTTGTCTTTCCAAATGCATATACATCCTTTCAATCAACCCACCCCCTCCCAGCCCCCACCGCCAACAATTTAGTCACCATTGACGTCAGGCTCACCAATCTATAGTTAGCTGTATGTTCCTTACTTTCTTAAATAATGACACTATGTTAGCAGCCCTCCAGTCTTTTGACGCCTCACCAGTGTAAATCAATAATACAGATATATCAGCAAAAGACTTGAGCAATCTCTTTCCGAGCTTCCCACAAACTCCTGGGATACAACTGATCAGGTCACAGGGATTTGTTCACCTTTGTATGTTTTAAAATGTCCGATATCTCCTTGTAATATAGATACTATTCAAGATATCACTATATATTTCTTCCTTCTCTCACTGTTGTAAGCTCCTCTACATTAAATACTGAGGAGAAATACTTGTTTAGTAAACCTTCCATCTCCTATGGTTACGCAAATAGGTAGCCTTACTGACCTGTAAGGTGCCCTATTCTCTCCTAGTTAATATTTTGCCATTAAAGGACGTATACAGTTGCTTCAATGCCTCGCTAAGCCTATTTCTAAAGCCATCTCATGTCCATATTTTTCTGGCTGGAGTTCCCCATTGACTATACACTTACTTCCCTTATACCCCTCTAGGGATTCACTTGATCTCAGCTCTGTTTACCTGACATATGCCTCCTTCCTTATCTTGACCAAAGCATCAATATATCTAGCCATCCAGCACTCCCTGCACCCACCTGCCTTGCCCATCTCACTAATAGGAACGCGATAGCTCTGGACTCTCTGACACCAAGATGTAAACGCCTTGCATTTTCCAACCATCCCTTTACCTGCGAATAGGGTATCCTAATCAGCCTTTCACAGGGCTCACCTAACACTTTCAAAATTGACCTTATTCAAAGTAGGAACTTTAATGTTTACATCAGGTCGTTCCTATTCCACAACTAGTTTGAAACTAATATTTACGTGTCACAGATTTGAAAGTTAAATAATCACTTCCTGCCCCTCTGGAACAGGTTCGAGAGGCTGAATGGCCTCCTCCTGTTCCTCTGTAATAGACTGGAGAGGCTGAATGACCTCCTCCTGTCCATCTGAAATAGACTCAAGAGACTTCATGGCATCCTCCTGTCCCTGTGTAACAGACCCGAGACATCAAATGACACAGCAACCCGTGGACTACGCACTGCCGGTAAACTGTATCTAATGGTGGTCCAAACATTCTCAGTTACAGTAACACAGAGAACACAATGTACTCCAGGTGCCCTCTCAGTAACACCTCATACAGCTGAAGTGACACATCCCTTTGTTTTGAATGATTCTGTTGGCAAAATGTGCCAATATTCAAGTTTTCCACCTTTTCAAGTAGCAACAGACTAATATGGGCTGAATGGCTTTCTCTTATCCCTCTGTAAGAGGCCCATAGGAACAGAATTGTTTTGGCCAGTTCCTGAGCAGCAGTCTCAATGCTCCGTCTCAAGGTTATGAAAGGATTTGATAACAGGGCATTAAAACCATGAGTAGCCTCACACTGGTCAATAAGTACCGTACATTGTGTTCAGGTATCTAGAAACTTGCCTACCTGTCTTCTTTTTATGCAGCCGATCTGTGTTTTTTTATAACTGCCTCCTTTCATAAACAGAGTGGAACCAGTAAATGAAAAGGGATGTATGGAACTGGTTAACTGAGTCTGTTTGTTCAGTGACTGTGATTAATGCCAACCTCCATGGATTCTAATTATCCCAGTGGAGAGTTTCCATCTTTTAATGATAAATAACCTCCGTACAATGTGTCAACCCACAACATGAGAGGGACCATCACCGACAGCACTGCCGGGGATCAGCAGGTCCAGAAAGTGGGGGAGGAGAGATCAGACTCTGAGAACATTAGACGGGAATATTCCAACAATGGATCAGAATCTGAGAACATTAGACAGGAGCTTATCCGATTATGTTTGGTATCTTACTGCATTTAATTTGTTGCCATTATCATGGCGGATCTATTACGCTCTTCTCATTTTTCAATACTTCTATTATCCCTTCCTGGCTATCGTTGGTGTTCCTGGTGAGTATCACTGTCCAGATTTTGTTTTCTATAAACCAGTTATGACTGTATTATTGTTATTTCATATAGTCTAAACGTCTTGCCAAAATTATTGTTCCTGTGGAATCTCTCAATCCAGATATTCACTTTACAGTCCACTACTAACTGACATCAATGAAGGTGTTCAATTACTGTCGAGCTCTCTGCTCTGGCAGTGTTACTCCGGGTCTCTATGTTGACCTATTCTGTTTCAGGGCAGAACCACAATTCATTATATCATTGCCTTTGCTGTTAAGAGCATGGAGGTCATTGTCTACTGTTCTGGTTACAAACTCCACTTCCTCTACTGTTTCCATCCCATCTCTGGACAATATCTGCAGCAGAAGCAGACACGTCACAAATGTGGGAGATCCCTTTGACACTGAGTTGATTCTTGACACCATTCCTTGACCATTTCTAACTTGAGATACTCATCACTCCAGAATATGTCTCACTGGTTTATTCCATCTGCTGTTTGAATCTTGAGATATGAAATACAGTCTTAATGAAGGCAAGAATCTGCTGCTGATGCTCCCGGCTTCAAACCTGCCCAAACAAATCTGATTCAAACTCACACCAAACTCCCATCCATCTGTCATTCATGCACGCTGACGTATATTGCTGCTGTGTCTGGCAATGCCTTTATTTTAACATTCTCAAACACTTTACCTTATCTGTCCATGAAACTTCCCTCGTTCTCTCTGCTGATTAATAAAAAGCCTGCCAGTTGTTCGTATTTAAAATTGTTTTCTTCATGTGCGTTCTTTCTCAGACAATGAGTTTCTCATTTAACCACGCCAATCACGCGCACACATGCACTCTCTCTCTCTCTCTCTCTCTCTGATGAACCAAGCGGAGAGAGCAAACCTTCCCACTGTAGGCAGTAACCTGATGTGAATATAGTTAGCATATGATAGTAAAGTTTGCAATACTCTCATACTGGGCAGATAGTGTAGTTTACTGAGCAACACGCGAGCATGATCTGCACAGCCCTCCATACGGGGATGTCATCTTGTCCCAGTTAATGTTGTTTGTGGTGTTCTGTGAAGCAGATTCAGAATTTGATGTAACAAACCATTTCAGCTTATCTGGCAATGCCTTTATTGAATGTTCTCATTCTTGTAATTTTACTCACGAAGATCTCACTTCTCCAGTTAGTCCCACTGCCCTGACTTTTTCCCCATATTTCCATAACATCTTTTTAGTTAATTAACTGTCTGTACCTTTGTATATTTCCCTGGCCTTGGGCTTTGGCTCCCTAATGTATCGAGTGCTAGCATTGTGCAGCTCAGAAATAATGAAATGGGGTGTGATAAGCGGTTGTTCACTTCCTGGTATGTCCCATATGATGGTCCATGGTCAGGCGTGTTTCAGAAGTTATGAGAAACATCCTTGTAACTTGGTCAGTACCTGTGGCTGTCCCTCTCTGGTGATCTTGCGATCAGTAACACGAGGAAGCCCACTGAGTAAAGGACCAGGCATCTAAATTGCCTGATAATGCTGTCACTTTTTTAAATAAAAGGTTATTTTATCCTTTTTTTTGTAAGAGATCTTAATTCCAAACTGCCTACTGAAAACGGCTCAAGTAAATAAATTACGGGGCGTTTAGGGTTTTTAAAAATAAATTGTAGTAACAGTGGCCAGCTGGCACAGACCAGGCTTTCTAGGTTTCTTTTTATTGTTGCTACAACAATCACCAGGTGCTTGGGGTCCCAGAAGGTTGTAAGTTTTAGTAAATTATCCCGAGCTGCTATTCTGTCTGAACCTCACTTGATGCTTTTTCCTCCTGGATTGGAGAACCGTATGCAAGAACACATGTCTGAATGTTCCTTTTTACCAAGAGGTGTGTTTAGGTGATGTTAGTATATTGGACCAGTTCATTTGTAGAAGGTACTGCATCCATTATTCGGTGAAGATTTCCAATATTTAAGTTATTCTAAATTCCTCTTCATTTTGTCTGGATTTTCATTAGAGTGTTTAAGTATATTGCGTTTTACTTAATGGTGAGTGGTTTGACTAGTAGCATCACATCTGGAACTCCCACTTCACATCTACCATTAAAATAAGGAAAGATCGGCATCCAAGCTACCTTCTTAAAATAGTTTGAGGCGGTCTGGTTGGTCTATAGCAAACTGGGGTCTCTTGTCTGGTTCTAAGTCGATAATACCAAATTGGGTTTACAATTACAATCCATACAGTATGCAAACAGGCCATTCGACCCAACATGTCCACACCGACACTACGAGGAGTAACCTACCCAGACCCATTCCTTTACCCTATTGTTACACATCTACCCCGACTAAGGCACCTAATCCACGCATCCCTGAAAACTATGAACAATTTATCATGGCCAATACACCTGACATGCACATCTTTGGATTGTGGGAGGAAACCAAAGCATCCAGAATAAGCTCATGCACACACTGGAGAGTATGCACCAGGAGACTATTGGGTTCAAAGGTCGCGTATGGTAGCTGCTAGTGTCTTCTTTCCCGATGTTGAATTCGGTTGGTATTTTTTGTATAAACATTCAGTCAGCAAGAGTTCTCTGTGTGTGGAAAAGTGAAGTTGGGGGTTTTACAAAAGGTAATGAAGGCAAAACTGTAGGAATTGACAGACAAGCTGGAGTTGGGGTTGCGATTGTCTGTGAGAAAATGTGAGATAATTACAGCGATAGCTCGGCAATTACATTTGGTGGAAACGCCATCAGACTCTTTGGAAATGGCTGGAATTCAATTTCAAATGAGGCACCTTGAACATGAGAAGGAATTGAAACAGTTTGAATTATGGTGAAAAGTAGAAATAAAAGAAAGGGAAATGAAGAAGAAAAAGAGAAAAGGACAGAAGAAAAGCAGAGAGTTTCAACTTGAAAAATTAGCAATTAGAGAGGAAAGTGGACATAGATGGCGGAGATGAAGATAGACGGTCGGCTGGATGAGGAGGATAGTGAGGTTAAGCAACCCTATTGTAAATAATGGTCTAATGGGGATCTATTTAAATGCATCCAGGCATTCTCTAAATTTGATGAGAAGGATGGTGAAGCCTTTTGAATTTCGTTTGAGAAGTGGCTAAGCAAATGCAGACACCAGTGGCCATGTGGATTTAGTTGATCCAAACAAAGCTGATAGGTATTTGCATCCCTATTGGATGAGGTATCTGGCCAGTATGGAGTGGCCAGTATGCCATCTGAAAGTGCATATGAGCTTGGGCCAGAAGCTGACAGACAGCATTACAGAAATCTCAAAAAGGGTCTCTGGTTAAACGCGCATTGAGTTTGAAAGGATCAAACAAAGTAATTTTGAAAGGTGGGTAAAGGTATTAAAAACAGATCAACCCTATGAAATTCTTAGAGAGACTCTTATTTTGGAGAAGTTCAACAATTCACTTCCTGCAGTCGTGAGAACTCGTGTGGAAGAGCTGAGAGTTAAAATGGCAAGGTGAGAAGCTGAAATGGTTGATGATGCTGATTGAGTTCAGAAATCAAAGTTTGGTTTCTGTGAGAGATTGAAGAATGTGTGAGATCTTCTTAAAACATATACCTGTGAAAGTAAGGTTTACTGGCATAGGCCAGTAGTAGCAGGTAAAGAGGTTAGAGCATTAAGAGGGACGGAAACATGTAAGTCTTTTATGCTGAGACATGAGGAGCTATGTCATTCCGAAGAACTATTGAAAAGATGAGAAGTGCTCCATTATGTAACGTGTGGTTGGAGAGTCCAGTGGAAACATCAACAGATTTATTCCACAATGGGGAAGGAGGCCTTTGGCTTGGTGTTGGCGTTACAACATTTCAGATTTACATTGCCAATAACATACATGAGACACATCTTTTTCACTGATCGTGACCCCTTAACGTTTTTGGAGAAGTTTAGGGAGAAAAATACCAGTCTGTTTCGATTGAGCTTATTATTGCTACCAGTCAATTTGAAACTACACAGGTGACAGGGTGAGAAAACCTAAATTTTGACACCTTGTGGAGACTTGGATGAAGAAAGAAAAGGCATTCTGTGGCAGGAGTAAAATGACTGAAATCGAAATATTTGTGAACATTTGTATGCTCAGAGTCAATGTAATATATATATATACATTTCCGTCGACTAATAGATGAAGATTAGGAGGTCTAAAATGAATCCACGTTTGTGTATTGATGGATTATTTTATTAAAGAATGAGTTGTGAAGATACTATCATTGTAAAACGTTTATTTTCTCTTGTGTTTTTTTTTGAAGAGAGGTTTTAAAGGCAGAGGTGCAGAACTGCTGTCTGAAAACAGTTTAAGTAAATAACTGAGATTTTAGGTTTCATTAAAACGGTGGGAACAATGAAAGGGCAGTGGCCAGCTCTCCCAGACCAGGGTTTCTCGTTTTGTTTTTAGCTGCAGCATTCAGAAGCTGTTGGAGATCCCAGAATGGTTGAAAGTTTCAATAAATGATCCCCAGCTGCTTTTCCCTCTGAGATCTCTGTTGATGTTATAACCTCTGGGATTGGCAAACTGCTGTAAGGATCTGCATTTGAATATACAAAGCAAAGCAGTGTAAACCAAGAAGGTACGGTATCTATTGTTTGTGTAAGTGTTCCAACAGAAAAGGTGTCCCAAAATATTCTTTTCTTTGATTTTATTTTAACCAAAGCATTTGAATAGATTATATTTTGCTTAATGTTGAGTGGTTTGACCAGTCACAACATATCTGGAACGCACACCTCCCTACTATATTCAAAATAAGGAAAGGTTTGGGTCTAAACGGCCTTCTTTAAATATTTTGGGGAGATCTGGACTGGTCCACAACACTTGTAGCCAAGGGATTTGTGATGAATCCTGTAATTGAAAATTAAGTGGAGGGGCTGCGGATGGTTTGCAGGAGGATGTGCTGTGAGCTGCCTCAGACATGCAGGGAGACCTGAGGATTTGGTGACCCACCTCTGGATGCAGCATCTGCGTCTGTTACATGAACAACGAATGGAGCAGAGGCTGCAGAGAGGGGAACTCTGAAACCACGCAGTGAGTGTGTGTGGGGAAAGGGATCTGCTGTATCCACATTGGGTTTTCCAGGAACAGCTTCCCAAGCTTCACTTAACCCAGGAGCAGCGTGTGAGGGGACACTGATTGAACAAGGAGCTGGTCATAGAATGGTATCACCTCCACCTCCTTCAACACGACCTGCAGTTTCACACCGGGGGGAGGATGGTGCTGGCAGTGGCTGTTAGGGTTACTGTTTCTCATACAGCTTCTATGATCCAGAACATTCCATGCTGGACAAGGTGACACATCCATCATTTCCCAATATCTCAACATCAACGTCACCATTCGGTGATGGAGGATATACATGGTAGATGAGGTAAATACATTGTTTCTCCCACAGCAGGGAGCTTCCGGGGATATCTAATATAGTGGGATTTCCGATGGTGTACAGTGCATGTGCAGAGTACCCATGTTAATGGGGAGAGGATTTCTCTCTCTATTAATGTAACGCATGCACACTACATCATGTTGGTGAATACCCACTGTCCTGGCAGCAGTCATGGCCTCTTCATTCAGAAGCAGTCAGCCATTTCCCATCGTCATCGGGTCCCCACGTGGAAAGAAATGAATATATCTTGGATAAAGGACGTCCTCTTGATGCAGATTTCAAAACACCATCCCCACCAGTGTACGGAGAGCAATGGGGTCACTTGGAGTGTCTGGTAGCTGACAAACAGGGATGGAGCAAAACCTGCCATTTCTGAACGGGTCTGAGTGAACCTCCCAGTACACAGTATTACTAAGTCCTGTAATCCCTCTCCATTTCAGTAACATACTGCCTCCCCTTATTTGTGTAAATGAAATGACAGGTTATATCATGTTAGATTCCACCTGACAAACTATTATCTATTGTCTTTACCTCTCTGAATCTATTTGCAGACTCTCCACTCTCTCTTGATAATTTAATCTCTTGCTTATCACAGCGACATCACCAAACGCAGCATCTGTATATCTGTTCGATCTTCCTGATCATTAATATAGAATGTAAATAGTTGAGAACCCAGCGCTGGTCACTGTGTGGCGCGACTGGTTACGTTCTCTCTAACTGATTTATCCTGAGTGCCTGCTTCCTGTGTGATACCCAATCCTCCCTCATTCCTATGCAACACATTTGAAGAGTTGAATAAGAACAATGAGCATCTGTGAGGAATCCAACCGCTCGATGAGGCTGATGTCAACTCGGCCTCTATTCCCTTTTCGTGCCATCTCTCCATCCTAACACTCTAGTCTCTTGTTGTAGATTGCGACACATGAAAAAAAATCCATCCACATCTACACTTTCAATTACTTTTCGAATTTTACAGAACTCAATGAGATCTCCTTTCATTCTTATAAACTCGAGCGTGTAGGCCTAAACTGCTCAATTTCCCTTCATAAGACAAACACTTCAAATATGGAATAAATCTAATGAAGCTCTTCTGAATTGCCTCCAATGGAAATACCTCATTCTGCAGGACACCCAAACTCTACTCCAGTTGCAGCCTCATTAATGCCTTGCATAGCTACACCAACACTCCCTACGCTATCCTTTTATAAGTAAACACTGAAATTATGCTTGCATTTCTCATTACTTGCAGTACCTGTATGCAGGTTTTCTGTGATATGCAAGCAGACATCCAGATCCCTCTGCACCTAAGCACTTTGAACTTTCTCGCCATTTAGATAATAATTTGTCTCTCCATTAATACTGACCAACTTGAATAGCACCATTTTTTTTCTCAAGGTTTGTGAAGGTTTGTAGCTCAGGTTGAGATTTGGGGTGTATGTTTGCTCCTTGAGCTGTAGTTTTGATATCCAGACGTTTCCTTACCTGGCTAGGTAACATCATCAGTGGCGACCTCCAAGTGAAGCGAAACTGTTGTCTCCTGCTTTCTATTTATATCTTTCTCCTGGATGTGGTTTCTGGGGTTTGTGATGATGTCATTTCCGGTTCGTTTTCTGAGGAGTTGATTGATGGCATCTAGATTTATGTGTTGTTTATGGCGTTGTGGTTGGAGTGCCAGGCCTCTAGGAATTCTCTGGCAAGCATTTGCTTAGCCTGTCCCAGGATAGATGTGTTGTCCCAGTCAAAATAGTGATTTTTTTCATCCGTGTGTAGGGCTACGAGGGAGGGAGTGTCGGGTCTTTTTGTGGCCAGCTGGTGTTCGTGTATCCTGGTGGTTAACTTTCTTCCTGTTTGTCCTACGTAGTGTTTGTGGCTGTCCTTGCATGGAATTTGTGGATGTCATTGGTTTTGTCCATGGGTTGTACTGTGTCTTTTAAGTTTGTTAGTTTTTGTTTTAGAGTGTTGGTGGGTTTGGGTGCTACGAAGATTCCGAGGGGTCTCAGTAGTCTGGCTGTCATTTCTGAAACTTCTTTGATGTATAGTAAGGTGGTTAGGGTTCTGGCTGTGTTTGGTCTGATTGTCGTGGTTTGTCCTTGAGGAATCTGCGCAATGTATTTCTTGAGTATCCGTTCGTCTTGAATACGTCGTATAGGTGGTTCTCCGCTGTTTTGCGTATCTCGTCTGAGCTACAGTGTGTGGTGGCTCGTTGGAATAGTGTCCTGATACAGCTTCGTTTGTGTGTGTTGGGATGATAGCTGGTGTAGTTAAGTATTTGGTCAGTGTTTGTCGGTTTTCTCTATATGCAGGTTTGTAGTTCTCCATTGTCCTTTCTTTCGACTGTGACGTCCAGGAATGCGAGTTTGTTGTCGGTTTCTTCCTCCTTGGTGAACTTTATGCCTGTGAGAGTGTTGTTGATGATGTTAAATGTCTCTTCTATCTTGTTTCATTTTGTGATGCCAAAAGTGTCATCTACATAGCGAACCCAGATATTTGGTTTGATGATTGGTAGGGCTGTTTGTTCTAGTCCTTGCATTACCGCTTCTACTATGAATCCTGATAAAGTGGAGATCCCATGGGTGTGTCGTTGGTTTGCTTGTACACTATGTTTTTGAAGGTGAAGTGGGTGGTGAGGCACAGGTCCATTATCTTCATGATGTTTTCGTTGGTAATGTGATTGATGGTGGTTAGTGTGTGTGTGATTGTTTCTTCTAAACGTGTGGTAAGTTTTTCCGTTGCCAGGTCGATGTTAATGGAGGTGAACAGTGCTGTTATGTCGAATGAGAACATTGCTTCGTCTTCCTCTATGTTGGCGTTTTTGATGATTTTTAGGACTTCCTGGGTGGAGTGGATTGAGTGTTGTGACTCTTCTACTATGTATTTTAGTCTTGCGTGTAGTTCTTTGGCTAGTCTGTAAATTGGTGTTCCGGGTAGTGCGACTATAGGTCTGAGGGGGGCTCCTGGTTATGGATTCTTGGTAGTCCCTAGAATTGTGGGGTATTGGTCCCATCGGGTTTCGTTTTCTGGAATTCTGTCTTGTTTAATTGTCCGGAATTGTGTAATTTTCTTAGGAGATAAGTAATTTTGTTTCCTAGTTGTGTAGTCGGGTCAAGCGCCACCTGTTGGTGGGTGTTGGTGCCTGTGAGTAGTGCATTAGATTTTTCTATGTAGTCCCTTCTGTTCAGGATGACTGTGAGCGACCTTTGTCTTCAGGTAATATAATAATGTTTTTGTCTTTTTTGAGATTTTCTAGGGCTTTCTTTTCTCGTGTGGTCAGTTTGTTTCCTTCCCTCTTTCGGCTGAGAATAGGTGCAACTGTCTGTCTGATCGTTTGTTGTGTTTCTTCCATGAGATTGTTGCCCTTCAATATGGTTTCTAATGCTGCTAGTAATTCCTTCTTGTCAGTGTCTCGGTAATTGAAATTTAATCCTTTGGCTAGTTGTGCTTTTTCTGTGTCTGATAGGGTCCGGTCTGATAAGTTCTTTATCCATGCCCCTGTGTTAGCGGTTTTGTGTTTTTTTTGTGAGTTTGTCCAGTTTTTTCTTCAAGTCCCTATTTTTCTTTATCTGTCTTTGTCGTTGTTTGGTGTTGATAGCTTGTTCTATCACGTCTGACCATACTTGGTTTGTTGCTTGTTTAAATAACGGCTTTCGGCCCGCAATTTCCCGTTTGTATTTTCAGAGTCTGTGGTGGGCATCATTGATTAATTCTCGGAGCATTCTGCGGCCGTTTTGTTCTGTTAAACATCTGGCTTGAGATGTTTTTATCGGCGTTTATATCGCAGACATTTTGGCAGTACTTGTTTTCTTAAACATTCATGCAGGAAGTACAGTTGTTCGCGAGTGGAACTCTCTCGGATGGCATTCTTTTCCCATCTACGGGCAAGTTATAGCGTGTTGCGCTCATGGCTTTTGCAAGGTTTGTGATGGTTTGTAGCTCAGGTTGAGATTTAGGATGTTGGTTTGCTGGCTGAGCTGCAGGTTTGATATCCAGACGTTTCATTACCTGGCTAGGTAACATCATCAGTGGCGACCTTCAAGAGAAGCGAAGCTGTTGTCTCCTGCTTTCTATTTCTATCTTTCTCCTGGATGGGGTTCCTGAGGTTTGTGGTGATGTCATTTCCGGTTCGTTTTCTGAGGAGTTGATAGATGGCAACTAGATCTATGTGTTTGTTTATGTCGTTGTGGTTGGAGTTCCAGGCCTCTAGGAATTCTCTGGCATGTCTTTGTTTAGCCTGTCCCAGGATAGATGTGTTGTCCCAGTCGAAATGGTGGTTTTTCTTTGTGGTGGCACTCAAAATACAACGCCAGAAACAAACATATATATTTAGGTGCCATCGATCAATCTCTCAGAAAACGAACAGGAAATGACCACCACAAACCCCAGGAACCCCATCCAGGAGAAAGATATAAATAGAAAGCAGGAGACAACAGCTTCGCTTCACTTGGAGGTCGCCACTGATGATGTTATTTTGCCAGGTAACGAAATGTCTGGATATCAAACCCACAGATCAGCGAGCGAACATACACCCTAAAAGCCCCATATTTCTTCACTTTAATTTTCCTTGCTAAATGTTGGCCCATTCACCCAACCTATCCATATAGATTTAAAATCTCTTGCACCATCATTCTGAAGTAATTTCCCACCGATGTTAGTGTCATCTGAAAATGTGGCATCGTATTTTCCATCCCATCAACAGAGTACAGTCAGTCCATCGATCGCAAATGGTTGAGGCATGAGTCCTGAAATCAATGTCACCCCACAAATTGCATTTGCCAAAAGAAAATTATACATTTATTCCATCTGACTCCATTTTGTTGGTTAACCAATCCTCCATCCAAGCTAATAAATTACTCCTAGACCCATGTTGTCTGATCTTACCACTTACTCTTTGGAGAAGCGACACATCCAATGCCTTCAGGAAGGCCAGATATGTTCCATCTCCAGGATTCCCACGACCCACCTTGTTTGTGACATCTTCAAATAACTCCAGCAAACAATTCAGACACGGTTTAGCCTTCGGGAAACCATGTTGACTCTGATGGATTGTGGTTTAACTTTGCAAATATCCTGAACAATGGACTCTAACAATTTGCCTTAAATTACAATAGTTTATTCTTACACTTTCGTCCCTAATGTATACCATTATTACAAGTTCTTCCCTTTCGAAAAGCTTTATGTTTTCTTTGAATTCCTGTTTAAAAGGCACACGTTTTTAAGGGATTTGGTCCAAATGCTGTGTAAGAGCCATGTGTGGCTGAATGGACTCATCATCCTGCTGGTGTACAAAATCGATGGGCTGACGTCTTTCTGGTGTTCACATGTTACCATCTCCAAGGCCAGAATGACATCCTCCTGTTGATGCTTTAGAGGATTGGGAGATTATGGAATCTTACTGTTGCTGTGTAACATTTTGAGGGGCTGATGGGTCTTCTCATACTTCTCTATAACAGGTGGAAATACTGAACGGTCTCCTCATGTATCCCGGAGATGGGACCGAGGGATTGATTGGTCTTCTCTTCTTCCCACACAACAGACATGTGTCTAAATTGCCTCTTCCTTTCTCATGAAAGAAGTGTCAGATAGTTTTTAATCCTTATCCAATTCCCTTGCAATAGGCTCGGTGGGTCTGAATGGCTTCCTGTTATCCCAGTGTAACAATCTCCAGTCACTGTGTGACCTCTTCCAGTTCCTATGTTACAGACTTGAGGAGGCTGAATGGACTGATCCTGTTGCTGTTTAACAGGATACTGGTGCAGCATGGCCTACTGTTATAGGCTCGACTGGCTGATTGGCCTCCTTCTCTAAATGTATATCAGGCTCCAGGGGCTGAATAGCCTCATCCTGTTTTGGTGTAACAGGGTCGAAGGTCTGAATATCCTCCTGCTGTTCCTGTGTAACAGGCTGGAGAACGGAATGGATTCCTCCACTATCTGTGTAATTCACTTCACTCGTTCACTCCTTCTGCCATTTATGTTCAAATAAGATCATCTTGAATCTTTGTAAACTCCAATGGCTACTGGGTCAACCTGATCATCATTTCATTATAAGTTCGCGCCTTCATTGCAGGAATCAGTTAAGGGAACCATCTCTGAGCTGCTTCCAATGTAACAACATCCTTTCTTCATTGAAGAGATTAAATCTGTACACATTACTCTAGATGTGATCTCACTAAGAGCCTGTACAGCAGCAGCAACGCCTTACCGGCTTGTTGGAAGGTTCCCACCCAGGTTAGAGCAGTCTCAGCTCTCTGAGGGAATACAAAGCATTGTTGGAAGATCATTGCCCTTCTCTACTCCATCAGCCTAACGGGAGATCTGGAGTAATTAAAGTTTGAGAAGATCATAAATGATGTGACGAGATGATCTCTACCATCAATCTCCCCAGAGCCCACATCGCTCAGATTCCACAGAATCTAGTAAGGTGGAGATTAAAAAAATAGCAAGGAGGAGCAAACATTGATAGGAGTTATATATCAAAGTGGAAGCTGCAATACAAATGTTGGGTATGTTATATAACAGGAAATGAGATATACACATTCGTGGCTACTGCAGTGATAATGTACTGTTTAAGTTATATCTAAACTCTGTTAACCCAATTGAATGCTAATGCTGGGAAAAATGGATTTCAAGACCACGTGTGAGATGGTTTACACGAGCATTATGTTAAGCACTGAGCTCGATATCAGGTGATTTAGGAATTGGTGTTGAGTGATCAGAAGAGCTAATTGAAATATTTGAAGGAAAGGACATTTTGGGAACAGAGATCACAATGTACTGGTTTTCTTTTATGCTGTTTGAGTACACGACAGTTTTTGTTTTATTTGAAGTAACTGTTATAAATATGAGTCATGCAAGCCATCAAGGTGTGAGGAGAAAGTCGGGACTACAGATGCTGGAGATCAGAGGCGAAGAGTGTGGTGATGGAAAAGCACAGCCAGGCAGCATACTAAGAGCAGATAAATCGATGTTTCGGGCATAAGGCCTTCATCAGGAATGAAGCTTATGGGCCAAGGTGGCTGAGGGATAAATGAGAAGGGGGTGCTGCAGGGGGGAGGTTAGCAGGGATTGCGGTAGGTAGGTGAAGGTAGGGTTGAATGTGATAGGTGATGAAGGGAGACAGACCGCCTCATCTACTGCATCCATTGAACCCAATGTGTTCTTCTCTACATTGGCGAGGCAGAAGGTCAACTTGTGGAACATTTCAGAGAACATCTCTGGGACAGCCTCATTGAACAATTCCATCGCCTTGTGGCTGAGCACTTTACCTCCCCTTCCCACTCTGCCAAGGACATGAGGGTCCTGGACCTGCTCCATCGCCAAACCCGAGCCACCAGAAGCCTGCAGGAAGAAAGCCTCCTCTTCTGCCTTGGGACCCTCCAAACACAGGGGATCTTAGTGGATTTCCCCATTTCCCCTAATCCCACCCTATCCCACTCCAACCCTCCAATCAGCACCGCCCTTTTGTACATTCCTATGCGTCCACCTTCCTTGCTATCAATCTGGTCCACCCTCCTCTCCGAGTATCACTTTCAACCCCACCTTCACCTACCTATTAGATGAAAGGAAGCAGCTTAGAAAAATGCCAAGTTGTATTATAGTAATCCCGTGGATTCAGAGAAATGTAGGACCCAGCAAAGAATGACCATGAAACTGAGAAGAAAATCGAAAAGAGAAAAAGCATGCAGACGAAAGAAAAACATAAAAACTGCTAAAAAGCATCTATCAAGGTATAAAAAAAATAAAAATAAGGTCAAATGTGGAACAGTTGGTGTGCGTTCAGGATAGTTTATTGCAGAGAACAGAGAAATCTCAGGGAAAAGAAACAGTTTATTTGCGTCTATCTTCATTGAGAGAATGTCCAGAAATTCTTCCAGAAATACCAAGTGACCATGGGACTTGTGTAAGTAAAGTCTAAGATTATTCTTATCAATGTTGCGTTCATCTTTGAAAAGAAAGCTGGATTGAATATTTCTAAATCTGACAGACCAGATGTATTTCACACAAGGATTTATGAGGAAGCAGCAATAGACATGTTGATTGCATCGCGGATTTTTACTTAACCTTCCGACACATTCTCGAAAGTCATTTAGCCAATCTGTATAAGGCAAAGGTTACAAATATTATCCAACAGTTTAAGAAAGGATGAAGATGGAGAGGAGTGAACTACAGAGCAGTCATCTTGTCATCCGCAGTCGGGTGTTTGTTGGACTCGATTACAAAGAACATGCGACTACATATGTAGAAGGTAATAACATCACTTGGGAGTGTGAGAATATACCGATGAAAGGAAAACCAGAAGTGGCAAACATTTTCTTTGGAATGGTTTGAAGATGATTCTTGTGGACATAGACAATGAAGAACCAATGGATAACGTAGAGTTGAATATTCATGAGATTTTTTTAAAAACTCACAAAGTAAGCTCATAAGAAAGGTTAAAGCGAGAGGTATTAGGAAGAACATATGAAAATAGCAAAGAAAAAAATTAGTTTTACATTCAGGTGATTGTAATTGGAATATAGAAGACGTCATGCACCAGTTGTATCGAGTGTTCATGAGAGTATTTTGTATTGTTCGGAGTCCCAATCTAATAAATAAGATATTGACTACAGAGGAACTGCAAAAGGTATTATTCAGATTCATCCCTAAAACGGCAAGATTTTCTGATGTGGAAACTCACCCTGTGATCTCGAGTTTTGAAACATGAGAGGTGGTTGCAGTGAAACTTAGAAACACAGAGGGGACTGAATAACAGGGACATGGAGAAGTACAAGTAGGCGAGATCTGGGAGAATCCCACGAGATTCTACACGGACAAGTAGAGCAGAATAATCAGCAAACAGTTAGTGTCCATTAGAAACCAAAGGGGCAATCTGTGTGTCAAGCTGGAGAACATTGATGGACTGTTACATGAGACCTTCACATCTATTTTACTTTAGAGATGGAGAAGACAAGTACAGAATTCAAGGAGATGGATGGGGAAACTCTTGAACAGATTGATGTAAAATACGAGAAAGTATTTGAGGGTTTGTTGTGTATAAATTTGGACCTAACTCCATGTCTGAATGAGTTGTATCACAGGCGGCTGTTGGGGTGAATGGAGGAAAGACCCTGTCTGAATATTTTAATTAGGATCTGACCATAGAGGAGGTGCCAGAGAACTGGAGAACTGCTAACACGATTCCACTTCACAGTTCGGGTGGGAGAGATAGACCAGGGAACAATAGACGAGCGGGTATTAGGTCACTGTTAAGGAAACCACTGGAGAAAATAGGGAAGGAGAAAATTGAACTCCAATAAGAGTCGAAAGGTCTGATCAGGGATAATCATCATGACTTTATCAGAAGGAAGTGGCATCTAATTGATTTGATTCAATTAGCTTGAGGAGGTCGGTTGTTTAGCTTTGTAGGGAAGCCTTTGACAAATTTCCAGCTGGGAAACTGAAAAATAACGTAAAATCTCACAATATAAATGATAACTTGACAAGTTACAACGAAAATTGTCTTAGTGGCAGGAGGCAGAGGGTAGAGAGAGAAGGCTGTTTGTGTGACTGGAGACCAGTGTCCCCTGGTGTACCACAGGGATTAGTGATGTGTCCCTTATTGTTTGTGTTATTCATAACAAAAACAAATGTGAATGTGGAGGGGGCAAGGTGGAGAGGCAGGGAGGTGTGATAAGTAAGTGTACATTTGACATAAAGATTGACCGGTTGGTTTGCAGTGAGCAGGAAGGCCTTAAGTTACAGGAAGATGCAGATGAAATGGTCAGATGGGCAGATCAATAACAGATACAATGTAACCTTGATAAATATGAGGTGATGCACATTGGGAGAAGGAACCAGGCAGTGGAGGACTCAATGAATGGCAGCACACTGGGGAGCTCAGATTGTGCTTCTCCACACATCCCTGAATGTGACTGGACAGGTTAATGCTTAAAAATGTGTTGCTGGAAAAGCGCAACAGGCCAGGCAGCATCAAAGGAGCAGGAGAATTGACGTTTCGGAAATATTCGTGAAGAAGGGCTTATGCTCGAAACAACGATTCTCCTGCTCCTTTGATGCTGCCTGACCTGCTGCGCTTTTCCAGCAACACATTTTTTAAGCACTGATCTCCAGCATCTGCAGTCCTCACTTTCTGCTGGGCAGGTTAATGGACTAGTTAAGAATTGGACCTTGAGTGTTGTGTTTCCTAATCAGGGTGGAGATATAAGACCTTCCAGGGCTTTGGTTCGGCCAAAATGGAGTACTGTATGTAGCTCTGGGAGCCACATTCCAGGAAGGATGTGATTGTACTGGAGAGGGTGCAGAGGTGATTCACCAGGATGTTCCCTGGGGTAGAGCATATCAGCTATGGAGAGAGGCTGGATAAGCTCGGGTTGTTTACTTTGGAGCAGAGAAAGCTGAGGAGTCAGTGATTCAGAAGGATAAGATTATAAGCGACACGGACAGGGTGGATAGACAGCAGCTGTTCCTTTTAGTCAGAGGGTCAAGAACAAAGGAGCACACTTTTAAAGTGAAAAGTTTGAGGTTCAGAGATGATTTAAACATTTTTTCACCTCGAGGTGTGGGCTTCTGGGATTACTTCCTGAGTGGGGAATTATCACGAGTAACCTCACAATCGTTAAAAAGTACTTGGACAAGCACTTGGAAGTGTCATAACATTCCAGGCTATGGGACTGCTGTAGAAAGTGGGACTAATATAGATCGTGCTGTACTTCTGTTGGCACAGAGTCTTTGCTCCTGTGAGTGTACCATGTGGAAGGTCAATTATTGGAGCATTTTAAGGCAGGAATTGATGGGTTTCTGAAGAGTTATATTCATAATGGTTATAAGTGTGAACTGTAATAGCATGTTAAATGATGTCAATGTGAGAAATATGAGAAAACAAGTGTAGTTTCCTTACAGTTTGGAACCAGAGAATGGAGAATGGGGAACAGGGAAATGGCAGAACTATGAAGCCACTACTTCAGTTCTGTCTTCACAAAACTTTCTAACAATATAAGGAAAACCAAGTCTGGTGTGGGAAAATGATAGAGTACGTGGAACATAGAACATAGTAAGTAAATGGTTTAGCAGAAATTATTGTGGCTGAAAGTAATAGTCATAGACAACACTAACATAGATTTATGAAATGGGAATTATGTTTGAGAAGCAGACTGGCTGACAAATGAAAGAACAGTAATGGATGTAAAACATTTTGATTTTTACGAAAATGTTGGTAAAGCTCCAAGCCCAATTTGCAATATCAAATCTGAGTAGATTGGGGCGAATATATGGACATGTTTCGAGAATGGGACAGCTGGCAGTAAACAGTGAATAGAAATAAACAGACTCATCAAGCAACAGCCTGACATTGTCTGTAAGGTATGATTCTGTGAGTATGACTATGACCTAGACACCCGATCACCTTCCCCGGATATGTCCTGTCTCATCAGCAGGATGGACACAGCAGAGGTGGCGGCACAGTGGGATGCAGTTAGAAGGGAATTGCTCTTGGAGTCCTCAACAGTGTCTCCGTATCCCATGGCATTAGTTTGCATTTGGGAAAGGAAACCTCCTGCTGATTACCAAGTACCAGCATCTCTCAACTGATGTATCAGTACTCCTCCATGCTGACCAACACTTGGAGGAAGCACTGAGGGTAGCATTCTGGGTGGGGTATCTCAATGTTCACCACCAACAGTATCTCAGCTACAGCATTATTGATCGAGAAGGCTGGGTCCTAAAGGATATAACTGCTAGAGTGGTTCTGCGGCAGGCAGTGAAGCAACCAACAAGAGGAAAATATACACTTGACCACAGCCTTACTAATCTGCCAATTGCAGAAGTATCTGTCCATGACAGTATCGGTAAGAGTGACCACCGCATAGTCATTGTGGAGACAAAGTCACACCTACACATTGAGAATAACATTCACCATTTTGGGTGGTACTATCACAGTGCGAAATAGGGCAGACTTCGAACAGATCTAACAGTTCAAGTCTGGGTGTCCATAAGGTGCTGTGCTTCATCTATAGGAGCAGAATTGTACAGCCACACAACCTCATGACCTGGCATATCCCCCTCGCAACAATTACCATCAATCCAGAGGATCAACATTGGTTCAATGGATGTGCAGGATGGCAGGGGCAGCACCAGGCAAACCTGACAATGAAGTGTCAGCCTGGTGAAGCCACCAAACAGGACTACTCGTGGGCCGAACAGCATAAGCAGTAAGTGATAGACAGAGCTAAGTGATCCCACAAGCAACGGTTCAGATCTAAGCTCTGCAGTCCTTCCACATCTAGTCGAGAAACGTTGGAGACAATTAAACAATTCATTGGAGGAAGAGGTTTCACAAATAACGCCTTCCTCCATGATGGAAGAGCCCAGCACTTCAGTGTATAAGATAAGGCTGATGCACTCGTAACAACTTTCAGTCAGAAATGCTGAGTGGATGATCCATTTCAGCCTCCTCCAGTCATCAACCAATTCGATTCAGTCCACGCGATATCCAGAAACGGTTGGAGATACGGGATACTCTATGGGGTCCATACTCTGACAACATTCTGGCAATAGTACTGGAAACTTGTGCTCCATACCTTGCCACTCACCTAGCCAAACTGTTTCAATACAGTTACAACAATGGCTTTTCCTGATTATGTGGAGAATTACCCCAAGTATCTCCTGTATATAAAAAGCAGAACAAATCCAATCCGGCCAATTACAACTCCATCAGTCTACTCTCGATCATCAGTAAAGTGGTGGAAGGTCTCAGTGCTTTTAAGCAGCAACCTGCTCATCAATACCCTGTCAATGACGCCCAGTTTGGGCTCCACCAGGGCCACTCAACTCCTGACCTCATTACCTTGCTTCAAACATGGACAAAGGAGCTGAATTACAGAGGTAGGGTGAGAGTGATAGCCCTTTAAATCAAGGCTGCATTCGACCTTGTGTGGTATCAAGGTGCTTTAGCAACACTGGATTCAATGGGTATCAGAGGCAAAATCCCCGCTGGTTAGAATCATACCTGACACGTAGGAAGATGGTCATGGTTGATGAAGGTCAGTCAACTCAGCTCCATGTCTGTAGGAGTCCCTCGAGCAGTGAACAGAAACTTCTTCAGGGCTGCTTCATCAATGACCTTCCCTCCATGTTAAGGTCAGAAGTGGGGATGTTCGCCAATGATTGTACAATGTTCTGCAACATTTGTGGCTCCTCAGATACTGAAGCAGTCCATTTTCAAACACAAGATATGGACAGTATCCAGGCTGGCAAGTGGCAAGTAATATTCAGCCCACACGAATGCCAGACCATGACCATCACCAATAAAATACAATCCAACCTGCCCCTTGGCATTCAATGGTGGTACCATCACTGAATCCCCCAGTATCAAAGTCCTGGTGGGTAATCATTGCTCAGAAACTCACTGGACTCCCCACATGAACACTGTAACTATAGGAGCAAGTCCGAAGCTAGGAATGCTGCGGCGAGTAACTCACATCCTGACTTCCAAAATTCTGTCCATCATCTACAATGCATGTCAATACAATATAGGTCAGAAGTGTGATAGAAGACTCCCAGTTTGCCTGGATGAGTGCAGCCCCAACAACACTCCAGAAGCTTTATACCATCCAGGACAAAGCAGCCAGTTTGACTGTCCCTTCACCCACAATGCTCCACCATCAACGCGCAGCAGCAGCAGTGTTTTACTATCCACATGCTGCAATGAAATGATTCACCAAAGATCCTCAGAAACCATCTTCCCAATTCACGACCACTTCTATCTAGAAGGACAAGGGCTACAGATGTATGGAAATACCATCATCTTTAGGTTCCCCTCCAAGCCATTCACCATCCTGACTTGGAAATATATCACGGCTCCTTCACAGTCACTGGGTCAGAATCCTGGAATTCCCTCCCTAATGGCATTGGAGGTCAACCACAGCAGGTGGATTGCAGCGTTCAACAAGGCAGCTCACCACCACCTTCTCAAGTGCAACTAGGGACAGATAATAAATGCTGGCCCAGCCAGTGACACCCAGATTGACGAAATACAGAAATAGAAATTAACAGAGGATGGTTGCTGAGGTATCACAGAGATTGGTGTTTGGGGCCCCAAACAATGTCCTTTAAACATTTGGTTGCTGGAATCAGATGCAATACATCCCAGCCTGCTGACAGAACTAATGGATGTGGGATTGTGGGTGGGTGAAAGGGTAAATACGTGACAGATGGAGAACAATGTGGATAGAGGTGACGGTGTGCCCTTTGGTGGAAATGATAAACTGGAATCCTCCAATTTGAAAAGGATTGGTTGAAACACGTTGATTTACAAAGGGACATATGCTCCTTTTTGTTGTTTCCTTCTGCATCAACCTCTGAGGTCCCTGCAGCGCAGTGAGTTCTGTAACCAGAAGTCAATACTGGGCATGGCATTGACACGCTGACCAGTGTACACAGACCCACCAAGTGGGGAGCTATAACACGGAAAAGGATCTGCATATCCTTGTACATATGTCGCTGAAAGCAATATTGCAGAAACAGAAAGCAGTAAAGAAGATAAATGGTGTGTTGACCTTCATTTCAGGGGGATGTGAGTCCAGGAGAAAGGGTATCTTACTGCAGCTGTACAGGCCTTTGGAGACATCCCATCTCGAGCCTTGTGCAGCATTGTGTGCCGGCTTGGTCTCCTTACCTAATAAAGGACAAACATGACATTGAGGGAGAGCAGTGAAGGATGACCAAACTGATCTCTGGGATGCTGGGCTTGTTGTTGGAGCAGAGTTTGGGGTGACTGGGACAATATTCCATGGGGTTTAGGAAAATAAGTGGGGATCTCAGTGAAATATACAAAACTCTGACAGGGTGAGACAGATTAAAAGCAGGGATAATATTCCCCTGGCTGGGATGACTAAAACAAGGAACCACAGTATTAGGTAAGGCAGGTCACTCTGCAATGAGATGAGAATAAATGTCTGCACTCACTGACTGGTGACCCTGGGGAATTGGCTTGCACCTGAAAACCAAGACACTGATTATAAATAAGGATTTAGAGACAGTAAAGTGATGGTGGGAGAGCAGGGGTACGGTGTGGAAATGAAGGGCCAACCATCATTACATGGAATTGGTTCGCAAACTCAATGGACCAAACGTACTACTGCATTTCCTATTTTATAGCTTCCCAAGGTTACTCACGTTAACGGATATGTACATCATGTGGGATAATTGCATTGAGGAGATTTTTTTTCCATGAACTAGAATGGGGGAGGCTCAATGTGTTGTATGACCTACTCCTTTCCCGCTGTTTCTGTGCAGTCTGTGGGAAAGCTTGGTAAATATTGTCACAAGTTCTCAGATGTTAAGAAGCAGGTCTCTGCTGAGTCGACAGGACTGTGTTCCCATTCCCTTTTCCGACACTGATGCTGAGGCCGGATGTTCCGTCAGGTTTCATCCTTTCAGTCCTCGGAGCAGTTTGATACAAGTGAGTGCCTTGATTGGCCGTTTCAGAGACAATTGAAATGTTTACCACATGTCAGGGTCTTTGGAGTCAGTTTTAGGCCAGCCCAGGAAATCATGGGAGATTCACTTCCTAAAAGTACATTGGAGAAGGGAATTCTGTTTACAATCGATATTGGCTTCAAGGTTACTGTTACTGACCTCAGATTTTAGATTAATTGTCTTTAACTTCCACCTGCTGCCAGAGCATTAGCCTGGTTTGGATCAGTAATCCAGTGACATTTCCACAACAGCACCATCTCTACATGGAGACTTATCAGAGACAACACTGAGCCGGGTATTTCTATGCTTCTTGACAGCTCTGTCAAAAAGAACTCCCACCAACTTGACTGTCGTGATGGGACTGAGGGGGTGGTGAATGATCAGATTGTAATTATTCCCGTTTTAGGGAACGGGACTTAGCTGAGTAATTTTCAACATTGCCAGCGAGATGTCAGAGTTGGAGCTGGAATGAAAAAGCTCCCCCATGGACACGGCTTGTTGTGCAGCACAGGTCTTCAGTCCTATCGCAGGAATGGTGTCCTGGCCCATTGCCTGTGTCATATCTACTGTGTTCAGCTGTTTCTTCATGTCACGTGCAGCGAATCACATTAGTTGAAGACTGGCATCTGTGATTTTGTGGGCATCATGGCGAGGGTGACGATTATCATCGACTCAACACTTCTGGCAGAAGTTGGTGCAGATAAAACATCCTTCTCTTTTACACTGATGTGCAGGTCTGTTCCATTATTTAGGATGGGGATGTTTGTGGAGCCCTCTCCTCCAGCTATTTGTTTAATCGTCCATCACCATTTATAACTGAATGTGGCAGGACTGCAGGGCTTCGTTCAGATCTGTTGGTCAAGTCTGGTAGCTTTAATGAGTTAGCATCAGGTTAAGGTTCATGTGATTCTGACTCTGACATGTTCACCCACACTCGTCACTGAGCCATAGATGCTGTTGATGGTAATGACAGTCTGAAGTGTTATCCTGGCAAAAAGTTACAGGTTGTGGTTGGATGCTGTTCTGCTTCTCCTGCTGCTGTGGTCTAAAGCATTACATGAATACGCAGTTTCCAGCTGCAATATCTGCAATGCAATTCTGCTGTCTGTTCCCCAATTCTCACTGAGACCCATTCACCCATCAGTCCTGCACTCAGTGACCTAACCTGGTTTCTGATGTGGAAATACTTCAATTTCAAACTCTCATTCTGCTGAGGGTCTGTCTCCCCGGGCCTTGCTTCCAATCTGACACATTCCGCAAATGCATTTAACTGATCTTAACTCAAATGTTTAATTCACCTGAATCTTTTTCCTTGAGAAATACAATCTTGTGTGTTTAAAGTGATTATTTTTCCTGTTTCTTTCCCTAATCATGATTAAGAGCTCTGTAGTGTCAGTGATACCAGAGTTATGCAGTTTCAGAGCTAATGAATTCTCTGGATTCCCAATCATCTTCACCACATTGTATATTTTCTCTTTTGATTTGATGCCTTATCATTCATGGCTGCCTTGTCCTCCCATGAGTATTGTTAGGACGGAAACTACCTTCCCGGTGTTCGTTTTGGAGAGAGGGAGACACCCGACCAGATTCAGAATACAACCCGCTTTATTTGTGAGGGAGAGAGAGAATCGTCCGTGATACAGCAAGCTGTCTGGCTTGCTGGAGAAGGCGCTTTCTGCTCTTCTGTTCGGGCTTGCTCCAGTTATACTCCTCACTGACTGCTCAGATTCCTAGCCGTTTCGAGGTGTCTGTTCGGTTCCTGCTGTGCTGAACAATAGTTCCGACATTCCGGGGCCAGCCGTCCCGTTTACTTAATCAATAAATACATTGTTGGCTGACAAACTCAACATTCCATTTGTCATTTCTATACGTCTCATTACCCTACAATTTCGATGGGTCACTTACGTAAGCCAATTTGCAGCTAGTCTAACAGTTACACAATTACACATTTCAATGGAACCATTAGCAAGATAGCAGTGACTTCCTTCCTGAGTAATGTCCGGCAGTTACGAGTTTCAATGTTTTAATGGAATGATTTGCATAATGTTTATCAGCTAGCCTTTTCTGTGGTTTGGTTAGAATGGCTGCAGCTTTTAGTCCAGCTGTAGTTTAACCCGTTCAGGCCCGGTGCTAAAAACACTTGTTTGTAACAGGTACAGTTATCTCACCCTCCCTGGATCTAAATTAAACATCGTACTAGTGAAAGCATCCCAACATTCCCTCCCGTGGCCTCTTATTGAGGCCAAACCAACCCATGCCGTAAGAAATGCAAACACTTGCGAGGCGACCGGGGTCTGGTGTGCCGGCGGACGTACCCAAAGGCGTCCCTTTGATCAAACCGAGCACGTTGTCATAACCAGATTCTCCGGTTCTAAGGAGACAGTCATGTTGGGATGAAGGGTGCCCTAAGTAACACGCCGCAACACAAGTAACAAATAGGGAACAAAAGCTACATGCAAAGCCAAGCTAATATATATAAAACAATTCCCACAGGCTTCTACAGAAATGACAAAAACAAGGAATCAATCAAGCAGGGCAAAAGACAAACAGATCCCACGAAAATTTGCGTGAATGTTGAAGCATAGTAAACTAGTATGGCAACGAACGCAAGAGATTCGGAGCGAAGAAAATAAAATAAGTTGTCTGCCTGTAGAACGCAAGTCTGTAGTCCAAAGAACCCCCAAGTGTAATCATTAGTTGTGAGTGTACGCTACCAGTCAGGTACTCGCCAGCGACCGGAAACCCATTGAAAAACTGTACTGTGCCCCGGTCATTCCGCAGACCAGGATGCTTCACAGGCCTGCAGCTCTGTCCGACACGGATGCAAAAGCCAGGCCTTCCCATAAAAACACGAACGTAGGCCACCACTTCCGAATTCAAGGCGCGACTGTGCCTGTCTTAGGTAGTCCCTCACCTGAGGAGACTCACCCGTCATTGGCTAACCAGTCATTCCTTATTGAGCAGTGGATAACCGTATCCATGTCAGAAGCGGCAAGGACCAACTCCGGGCAGTGGCCAGTGGCTCTCCGGTGGCCCCCGAGACCAGGCGAATCCATCGGGCGATATCGGATGATGTGTAGTAGTCACTGATGTGACCAGTAGACGAGTCGCCGGTGCACACAGCACACCTCAACCCATGACTGTAGCATACAACATAAATTTAAGTGTTGCCAATGTAAACGGTCAAAACAATTAAGGGGTCTTTGGACAACAGGCCTCACAATCCCAGGGTCTGAAGTAGAAGGGTTAGTACTGGGTAGTAGGAGGAAAAGAGGAAGCACAGACACGTACAGTGAGCCATAACACCCGACGGGAACAGACGAACCCAAACCAAAGGCACCGCGCCAGCTGTCATGCACCGGAGATAGAATGATAACAGTGCATTGCATACAGGACGGCAAAGCCGCTTCCGCTCTTCACTCGGAGAAGAGATCTCTGGCAGCGGGGCGCCCAAAAAGGCAATTGAAACCCGAGTTAAACAGTCAGGAAACAGCTGGCTGTACAAAAACACAACAGGAATGAGAGATTAGCTAGTCACGACAATTGAGCTGGACATTGGTAAATGCAGTCATTGTGCAGGGTTTGTACTAACTGCAACTTGTACTTGATCCAAAATCACAAGTCAAAAAGTTTGTCAGGAGTGTCAACACGAATAGACAGGGCAGGCTCTGCTGCAGGGCAGCCAAACTTTCACTGTGACCAGAAAAGGACACTATGCAGGGGATCAGCAAATGTACTGCATGTAACAACCCATTATACATTCTCACAGGAAAATCTTAAAAGCGGGATGCCCTCATTTGTAGAAGACTTCGCGTCGCGACAAAAATGAGAGAAAAAGAACCCAATCTAAGCGCTTCTTCAGTTCTCCCCCAAGAGTACCCCGGAAAGTTCTAAAAGAAAACGCATGCAAGACAAACGTATTCAGAAATTATAACACGGCGGCGACAGGTCGATCTCCATCTCAGTCTCCGCCGATCTGCTTTTCCCATGGGTGGCATCCGCACACTCATGCAGTACAGCTTGGTAGGGCGGGGGTGCAGGAGATCTAGCATCGTCTTTGCCTGTAAATGCCCGGTCTATGGTCCGGGTCACTAGGGCTCTAATACAGGGAATACAGCAACAGCCACACGTAATAAAAATAGCAATGGAAATGCTCAGCCCTAGGGCTAGCTGCCCTAGGATTGTCCCCCACTGTCCGAAAGTCTTATTCAGCCAGTCCACTAACGGGTTACTAACCCCCCGACTGCATCTTCAACTCAGTGGCTAGAGCTCGCAGCTTCCTCAGGGTTCTAGTGAGCTTCCCATCTGGACCCGTATTATTTGCTATGGAAGTGCAGCACATAGCGCCAAACATTGCGCACACCCCTCCTTTCTCTGCCAAAGCATATCCAAAGCCTGTCTGTTCTGTAGGGCCATCAGTGAGGTCTGCGCAAGCTGTTCGTGAATTGCGTCCACTGCATCTACAGTCAGGTTGGCCAATCGCTGGACATTATAATGGACGAGATTAATTCTGTTAACATTCTTATTGGTGGTCACGGGGAAAATGGCAGCGAACAAGGGGAAACCCTCGAAGCCCGAGGCTATTTCGTCGGCCAACTTGTACTCGTCAGGGATGTTCCTGGCTTGCCCAATAGCATTTATCCAGACACTATGTGGGTTCTTCAAGTCCACTATACCAGTGGACGGGTTTATCCAGGTTTGACTCCCGATGGCCCGCCTGTAACGGCCATGGGCATCAACTCCCTGGGGGGGCTCCCGGAGGATGTAGTCTCCAGGGGCTCTTGGTGATAAGAAAGCGGGGCGTTAAGGGACACCAATACACACCTCCACTCCCAATTCAGGGGAAGCCAATTGAAAAGATTCTTGCCTCCACAGTACCACCATAGGTCTGCTCGGCTCACAGTCAGTCTAGCGGCCTCGTCCTTGTTTTGGGAAGCATACGCTTAACCCAGTACTGTCAGCGCGGGGAGGAGCATACGCTTAACCCAGTACTGTCAGCGCGGGGGGAAGCATATGCTTAACCCAATCCAGTCTGCGCAGGGGACCTGTCTACGTTCCCCTCTCTATTCGTCCCTCACCAGATCCACACTTCAAAGTACTTTAATGCTCACCAATTCCGACTCCTAGTGTAATTACTCACCGATAATACCCCCGATTACTGATCCACTCCCGAACCCCACTCTCTTGATTCGCCGGACTCCGGAGTTCCAAACACCGATACCTAGCAGGCAAACAGACTGGCCCGATTCTCTCTCCCCAATTTCGGTTGGCAAAGGCTTGTGAGGCGCCGACTTAAACTAAGAATTTAGAATATTAAAACACTACACAAAAGCGACCTTTACACAAAGGGCGTCCCCGGACCCGATTTAAAGTGGCCGGCCTTTCGGCGACCCTCAACCCCTGCCAACAGGCGTGTCTCTACTCCTTCCACACGTTCAGGCTCACCATCTGTTAGGACGGAAACTACCGTCCCGGTGTTCGTTTTGGAGAGAGAAAGAGAGAGAGAGACACCCGACCAGATTCAGAATACAACCCGCTTTATTTGGGAGAGAGAGAGAGAATCGTCTGTGATACAGCAAGCTGTCTGGCTTGCTGGAGAAGGCGCCTTCTGCTCTTCTGTTCGGGCTTGCTCCAGTTATACTCCTCACTGACTGCTCAGATTCCTGGCCGTGTCGAGGTGTCTGTTCGGTTCCTGCTGTGCTGAACAATAGTTCCGACATTCCGGGGCCAGTCGTCCCGTTTACTTAATCAATAAATACATTGTTGGCTTACAAACTCAACATTCCATTTGTCATTTCTATACGTCTCATTACCCTACAGTTTCGATGGGTCACTTAAGTAAGCCAATTTGCAGCTAGTCTAACAGTTACACAATTACACATTTCAATGGAACCATTAGCAAGATAGCAGTGACTTTCTTCATGAGTAATGTCCGGCAGTTACGAGTTTCAATGTTTTAATGGAATGATTTGCATAATGTTTATCAGCTAGCCTTTTCTGTGGTTTGGTTAGAATGGCTGCAGCTTTTAGTCCAGCTGTAGTTTAACCCATTCAGGCCCGGTGCAAAAAACACTTGTTTGTAACAGGTACAGTTATCTCACCCTCCCTGGATCTAAATTAAACATCGTACTAGTGAAAGCATCCCAACAGTATGTTTCATGTTCTTGGGGTTGCATTTCTTGTATTATCTTCCAAATTATCCCCAGAACCTCCTCCCATTGCTGCTCCATGGTGTTTCCTACTCAGCTCCCCTTCCAATTAACTCTGGACAGTTCCTCCCGCATGTCTTTGTAGTTACATTGCTTCATTATAACCACATTACATCTTGAAGAGATGTAAACTAAAAGAATGAGCTTTGAGAGATGGGACACGAAGAATAATTGCTGGAATTCTAAACCAGCTACAAAGGGAGAATGAGAGAGAGAGGATATAGATATGGAGATATGGAAAATGAGAAAACCACATTCTCGAAAGAAGCGGATGAACATCCTCCAATATTTTGGCAATGCCTGTGTGCTGTGGTCCTTTGTACACTGCACGTACAGCAGAGTAATATGTTCAAATGCTGAGTCTGATGCCAGAATATTTGTCTGCAATGATATGACAGACACTAGCTTTGGAAAGAACCCAGCAGGCCAACATATTGAAATAAGTTGGGACACCAGAATCAAGAATTTGGAGCACACATCCTGGTAAGAATGAGAGATTAGAGTTGGGAATCCCAGAAAAAGAGGGAACGTTGAGAGGATCAAATAATGTTTTAATATTTTATCAATTTTATACATCATTTGTGACTTATCTGCACACACACACATTGATTAAACAGTATATATACAATCTTTTATCCACCATTGAAACTGTCCTGTTGTCATGTTACGAGAATACATGAACACCAACTAGTCACCAAAAGACATGCCGCACTATCACTATGTTCAATACATACAGACAAAGAAGGGCACCACTTTGACTGGGACAAAGCACACACACATACTAAGACACGCAAGGACCTTCTTAGAGGAATGGTATTCTACGGAGAAGTCCATCAATAAACTCATCAATTTAGATTCTGTCTACATTCTCTTGTTAAAATAACCGGAAATGACATCACCCAATTTAAGAAACATAGTCATGGTGACGAAACTTCTGAAAACATACCTTCAAGCTCAGTGAGCTAACTTGCATACATATAAATTGTTATTTTTTTGTTTATTAATGAAATTTTAGAGTTCACCATCGCTCACGTTTTGACAGATTATGATGTGAGGTGAGCTTTTCTGGGTATGTGGTTTTAATTAACAGAGGGGTTTGACATTGATATTATAACAGTTTGGGGCCTTGCCATATGGCATTTGGACAGATTTGAACAGATCTGTGATACAACAGATCCCAGCAAATTCCAACTCATTGCAATTAGTGACTTTGAACTTCAAATGAAACCATTGGGAAAATTCGTTTAATTTTGTTACTTGTGGTTGGTTAAATGAAAAGTGAGGGAAATGGCTTTTAACATTACTGAAGAGGTTCCCGAATTTTCCAAGGAAATTTAGAAAGACAGAAGAAGGACATTTTTTAGAATGAGCCAATAGGTTGGAATTGGGTTTAACCTGGGAGAAAAGGGAAGCTGGAATTGTAATGGAGTTGGTCAAGCACTTTGATGTATCAGAGAAATAGGCAACTGCAGTAGAGTTATAAAAACTTAAATTGCAAATGTGGCAACTGGAGTTAGAAGATAAATAAAGGGGCGGAAACAGAGAGAGAAAAAAGAGAAAGCGAAGAGAAAGAAAGAGAGGGTTGAATTGAAATTCAGAAGTTGGGAATTAGGTAAGAAAGTTAAATTAACAGAATGGAGATGAAGGGAGAACGTAGGGATGTATACAACTAGGTTAGTAACTTGTCATATTTCGGTGAGAAAAATGTCAAAACCTTTTTTAATTTCATTTGAAAAAATGACACGGCAGATGACGTGTCCAGTGAACTTGTGGGTAATGCTAGTTCAGACTAATCTGGTGGGCACAGCTAGTGAGGTATGTGCAGCGCTGTCAGACGAGGGATCCAGACATTATCAGGATGTCAAATTGGCTATTTTGATTCGTTATGAATTGGTACGAGAAGCATATAGACAGAAATTCGGAAAGATAGAGACGGAACCAGGTCAGACTTATATTGAGTTTGAAAGAATTAACCACAGTCATTTTGATAGGTGGGTTATGGCCTTAAAAATGGATAAGACCTGTGAGGCTTGAAGGAAGATTAATCTGCTGGAGAAGTTAAAAGACTCACTTGCAGAGATAGTAAGAATTCATGTGAATGAATAGAAAGTTCAAGAAGTGAAAAGTGCGGCAGAAATGGCAGGTAAATATGCATTGTGGCATGTGATGAAATTTAGCTTCTGGCAGGAATTTCATCCTGTGGGGGATAGAAATTGAGAGAAGGGAAGATCACACATTACAAAGCGAACAGTAGCTCACAATAGTTTACCACAGGTGAAGAAAGAAGCCCAAGGAGTTTGAAAGGTGGTGAAAGGCCTCAGGTGATCTCACTATAAGGGAGTGGAACACATAATATTACAGTGTTGATGGTTAAAGAAGGGCACAGGGAAAACCTTGTTATCACTGCAGTAAGCTGGGACACACTGTGCGGGGCGTTAAAGAAGACACTTTGGGGAAAGGTGCGGTAGAAGAGGTTAAGCCCAGTGGCATTAGTGAAACTGGTAAAGGAAACCCCAAGTGCAGCCGAGGAGCTGCAGGAAATTGCACAGCCTAGGCAAGGGCTGGGTATGGAGGCAGTGCCTGATCTCTGTAAAGAATTCGCCTTTGTCGATAAAATTCACTCAGAAAGAACAGGGGGAGAAGGAGAAGAAATGGTGGGCGGCACGGTGGCACAGTGGTTAGCACTGCTGCCTCACAGCGCCTGAGACCCGGGTTCAATTCCCGACTCAGGCGACTAACTCTGTGGAGTTTGCACGTTCTCCCCGTGTCTGCGTGGGTTTCCTCCGGGTGCTCCGGTTTCCTCCCACAGTCCAAAGATGTGCGGGTCAGGTGACTTGGCCATGCTAAATTGCCCGTAGTGTTAGGTAAGGGGTGTATGTAGGGGTATGGGTGGGTTGCGCTTCGGTGGGTCGGTGTGGACTTGTTGGGCCGAAGGGCCTGTTTCCACACTGTAAGTAATCTGTAAATGATAATTTTGTGAGATACGGGCTCTGCTCAGTCTCTAATAGTTGAGAAGTGAGGCTCCGGAAAAGCACAACAGATCAGGCAGCGTCCGAACAGCAGGACAATTGCATATCAGGTAGAAACCCATCGTCCGGAACGTGGTGGGGGGACAAGGGGGCTGGAAGATAAATACGAGAGTAGTAGCTGGGCTGGTGGGAGGGTCACTGGGAAGGAAATAAGAAGGTGTAGGTAGGAGTGATAGTGATTTGTCAGAGGGGAGGATGGAGTCGATAGGTGGAAAGGAAGATGGCCTGTTAGGGCAGTTCAAGAGGGCGGTGCTAGGTTGAACGGTTGGATCTGGGAGAGGTTGGTGGAGGGGAGATTTGGAATTTGGTGAAGTCAAATTTGATGCTGTACAGTTTGAGGGTTCCAGCTGTCCTACCACCGATAGGTGTCCTGTCACCCTCCTCTCCGACCTATCACCATCACACCCACCTGCATCTACCAATTACCTTCCAAGCTCCCTTTCACCCAGCTCCACCTCCCACCCTCCCATTTATTTCTCAATCTCCTTCCCCCTCCCTTACGCCCCACTTTCCTAATGAAGAATTTATGCCTGAAACGTCAACGCTCCTGCCCCTCAGATGCTGCCGACAAGATGTACTTTTCCAGCCCCACACTTTTCAACTCTCATCTCCAGCATCTGCCGCCCTCACTTTCTCTCACCCTCTAATAGTAAGAGTTTAAAGTTTTTTTCACTCTTTCTGGCATTATAATCAAGAACATGATAACTTGTGGAATGGGGACAGAAATTAAGCATCCCTTGTGTAACATCAGGATGGAGTGCCAAATCAAGTTTGGGGAATTAACAGTGACAGTGAGTAACAGAGTGTCAGTTCTAGGAATAGAGTTTGCTCTTGGGACCGATTTAGCAGGAGGCAAGGTGGGAGAGGCACCCCTTGTGGTGGAGAAGCCAAAGGAAGACTAGGGAATTGGTGAGTTAAAAGAAAATTACCCAGGATATTTTCCAGACTGTGTAGTAACAAGATCCCACTGTCATAAGTTACAGCAGGAAGAAGAAATGAACTAAAAAGACAAATGATTGATGCTCAGCGAACTGACACCCTGTTTGATGTAACGGTGCAGGAAAAACCTGAACAGGCAGAGGATCAGGCAGAGCTGTTTAGTCCAGAAAGTCTAATGTACTTACAACAGATATATCCACACACATTCACACACGCATATACATGCACACACACAGAAAATGAATCAGAATATATTGTTGAACGTTATTAACTTAAACATAGAATCATAAAATTAAAATGGAGACCCTGATAGGTTACTGCAGAAGGGAAATGGGCCAAAATGCACCGGATTGTGTTAGCAGTAATGTACAGTGTTACGGGTCGCATATAAACTCTCTGCAGGCGGTCACCTAGGTGTACAGAAGACTCAGGCTAAGGTACAGAAGCATTTCTAATGGTCTGGAATGCACAAGGACGCTGTTCATTTTTGTTGTACCTGACATACATGCCAAATGGTAGGTAAGTCACAGGCAGTAATAAAACCAGCACCTTTGTTAAAAATTCTTGCATTCGAGAAACCCTTCATGTGGGTTATGATTAAAGGTGTAGCTCCCCTTTCTAAAGTAAAAGTGGAAACCAATATTTGCTGACCATAATGGATGCGTCTACCAGATTTCCAGAGGCAATTCCATTATTGGAGTGTTAAGGCAAAAATGAAGGTGGAGGGGTTGGTAGCTTTCTTTACTCGCTGTGGACTGCCCAGAGAGATTTAGTCAGACCAAGGGTCTCAATTTACTGCTCAGCTGTTTTAGGAAGTCATGGATATCTTAGGTATACAGCACTTCAAATCAAGTGCGTCCCATCCTGAATCCCAGGGAGCCTTGGAAAGTTAGCATCAGACACTGGGGTCCATGCATACAGCGTACTGTCAGGATTACCCGAATGGTTGGGAAAAAGGTGCCCCATTAAATTGTTTGCCATTAGAGATGCCCCAAATAAATCTACTCACTTTACTCCCTTTGATTTAATATTCGTACATGAAGTGAGAGGTCCTTCGAAACTAATTAAATATAAATTGACAGGACCAAAGTCGGAGATCTCACACTTGGATTATGTATCAGAGGTGAGGGAGAGATTGGATGGAGTAGGTGAGTTAGTTAAACAGCACCTGGAGAGGGCACAGTATAGAGTGATGCAGGTGGCAGATAAAAACTCTGAAACTTTGACGATTTCCCGTGGGGATGACGTATTAGTTTCGCCACCAATGGTAAGAAAACCATTCAAAGCCAGGTTTAGTGGCCCCTTTCAAATTTTAGAAAAAGTGTGAAGTCAGTTAAACTACCTGGTAAAGATACCGGAGATGACAAAAAAAGTCTTTATCGAGTATTTCATATGGATGAATAATGCACCAGCCACATTTAACACTCACGAATAGAGCGGTGGCCATATGAACAAATTGTGCAGTTTATCTGTATGATGTAGTGATCTTCAGCAAGTGATTGAAAGCTCACATGTTACAGTTGCCAGAGCATGTTGAAAAAGAAGCAAACTTGGTAACTTTAAGAAAACAGAATTCGCGAAGGCAGGGGTGACGTTCTTGGGACATTACATTGACATGGAAGGTTGATCCCATGGAACACAAAAACGAAGGGCTTTGAGGAATTTCCACGAACATCCTCGAAGAAGGAGGCGCTTTGATTTTTGGAACTGAGTGGTTTCTATCGGAAGTTTGTTCAAAACTTCAGCAGCGTCTTGGCAACACTGATGGATTTACTGAAGAAGAACACAGAATTGAGGTGGATAGAACAATGCCAGGAGGTATTTGAGAATTTTAAAGCAGGTTTAATCACTACACCAGTTTTAGCTGCACCAAATATTCTGAAACCCTTTGAAAATTGTGTTTGATGCTCGGGATATAGGGGTCAGAGATGTATTGATATGGAAAAAGGTGATGGAATTGAATGGCTGATTGGCTACTTGTCGAAAAACTCAATATCCAACAGAGAAAAAAAATAGAAAATCTCCATTATTGAACAAGAATTATTATGTTCCACACTGGCCTGACAATATTTTAATGTGTATATGACAAACAAATTGTCGGAGATGGTTGTGGACAACGACAAATCTCTCGCATTTTTTGGAATATTTAAAGACCAGAATATGAGACTATTTCATTGCAGTCTTACCTCACCAACTTTAAACTTACAAAGTGTTCATGCTGTGTCTCCTATAATGTGATAGCAGATGTGTTTTCGCGGATTTAAAGGAAAAAGTGTAGATAAGATTTGACTTATTCCAGTGTTGTATTGGTTTGCAGAATTAATATGAATGATATAATTGAGATTAACACTTTGGTATTTCATAAAATTGGGATTAAGAGTTAGAGGAAAACAAATGTTGCCATCTTTTCATTTAGCTAGTTCATTTTATTTTCTGAAGCGGGGAGATGTTATGAAGACAAAAACATATATGGACACTTTAAAACAGATCGGGTTTTGCTGAATAGAAATTAAAGCCACAGATGCCAGCTGAAGGTCACACTGTTCCACACGTCACCATTAGCTGAGAAATGGATTCCTGAGTTTTGGTTGCTGTTTTGACAGCCATACAAATGTAACCAAAGAGTTCAAATAACACTCAGGATACCAGAGGCCAACAGAATTTGAATATTATTGTTTGGACGCCTGGAAAGCAATCAAATTATGAGAATTATTATATCATGGGGAGTATATAAACCCAGCATTTTGAATACTAGAGAGAGCTACTGCCACCCAACAGTAGAGCAACTGCTGTAGAGCAGGAGTGCTAACTGACCATCTCAAACACACTCTATCAAAGACACATGTTCATGCAAACCTCTTTGCAATAAGAAAAATGAACCAAGGAGTTCAGCAGCTGAAAGAGTGAAGACAGCGGGGAAGATAGAGATTGTATGGTCTTGAGATTGTAATGTTTAATATGTGGGTTGTTGGAACAACATACTTTTTACAGAGTTGGAGTCAGATAGTAAGTAGCTAAGAAAAGAGGGGCTTGTATTTGTGAATAGCTGTTGTTTAGTTTTCACTAATAAAGTTAAGAAATAAACTTGTTAATCTTTGTTTAAATAGTGGAATGTGGGAGATCTGTGTCGCTCATATTTTAACAGATTACGAGGTGAGGCGAGCTTTTCTGGGTGTTTGGTTTTAATTAACAGAAGGGTTCGACTCCACCTTGTAAATGTCCATCCACGCTAACCCCATTTCCCTCCACCACAACTCCTATACTCAATGCTCTGACTGATTAAGGCAAATGTGTTAAATGTGTTCAGTACCGCACTGTCTGCATTCAACTTCACTTTCAAGGAACAATGTACCTGCAGCCTTATGTCCATTTGTTTCACAACACTCCCCAGGCTTTTAACATTAAGTGTATAATTTCTGCTCACAAGCCTCCAGTCTGAAAAATATCCCTCTTCCTTCAAGCCAATTGTGATGAGCTTCTTCTGTATCCCATGTGACTGAAACTTCCTAATCTGCCTACCAATCGGAATGTTATGAACACCTTGCTGAAGTCCACATAGACAATGTCTACCAAACTGCCTTCATCAATCTTCTTTGTCACCTCTTCATAAAACCAAATTAATGAGACATGATTTCCCATGCAGGAAGCCATGTTGTCTACCCCAATCAGCCCTTACCTTCCCAAATGTATGTAAATGCTATCCCTCAGAATCCCCTCCAACAACTTACCCATCACTGACATCAGGCTCACCGGTCTATAGTTCCCCGGCTTTTTGGGTCACTGTCTCCTTTTCTAGTCCCACTCCTCCACTGCTCACAACAAATGTTAAATGTAACCAGGTCGGTGATATGGCCGATGATATCGGTCTCAGACTGGGTCAGGGTCAGTTTTAGGAACAAGTTAGGTTAGTTTCTGTAATCTGCTAAAACAACACGTTTACGATCCAGAGCAATGTTACTCCAACTATGATGGAAAGATGGATGGCAAACTGTTTGCGTATTGCAAATAAAGACTCGATATTTCCCATTCTAAAAACACTGACACACACACACACACAAATCTGTGCAATTTCACGTTGAAAGAACCTTATCCAAATATTAGTGTAACTCATGACAAAAGGAAAAATTGTGAGATTCTCCAAAATGTTATTCTGCTTCTGAAGGTATTCCACTCACACAGCTGCTAGCAATGGGGATTTTATCCTGGGAGAGTTGGATTTGGCTGAATTCCCTTTGCTTTAGGTTGGCAGGAGGTTCCAGGTTAGCACAGTGGCTCAGTAGTTCGCACTGTTCCATCACAGCATCAGGGAGACGTGAGTTCAATTCCAGCCTCGGGCGACTATCTGCGTGGAGTTTGCATCTTCTCTCCGTGTCTGTGTGAGCTTCTGATGGGTGCTCCCGTTTCCTCCCACAGCCCAAAGCTGTATAATTCAAGTGGATTGGCCAAATAGTCCATCGTGTTCCGCGATTTCTACTTTAGGTGCATTAGTCAGTGGTAACTGTGAGGGCATGGCAAGGTTACTCTTTGGAAAGTTGGTATGTACTTGTTGGGCCGAAGGGCTTGTTTCCACACTGCTGAGATTCTATAAAAATAAGAATGGTAACAATAACAGTAGAGTTTTGTTTTAGTTCGTACACGTTACTGTGATGAGGAATAATGAAGGAGAGAGGAAGAGTGCAATAGGCCGTTTCTTCTCGGGCAGGTGACATTTTCTCCCTCTCTGAGTTGAATCACACAATAATGTCATTCTCTCCCAAACTGGACCATGTGAGGTCTCCTTGTACATTGTCCAAACTATGTCTCCATCACATTCCCTGTTCCATGTCGGTGCATCATTGCTGCTGTCATACACAGAGCCATACCCTGAGCAGAAAATGGTCTCGGTCGATTTGAAGATATGTTTATATTGCCCTGCGTCATTAAAAAATAAAATGTTTAATGTATTCAGAATACATAGAACATAGAACAGTCCAGCACAGAACAGGCCCTTCAGCCCATGATGTTGTTCTGACCACTGATCCTCATGTATGCACCCTCACATTTCTGTGACCATCTGCATATCCAGCAGTCTCTGAAATGTCCCCAATGACCTCGCTTCCACAACTGCTGCTGGCAACGCATTCCGTGCTCTCACAACTCTCTGTGTAAAGAACCCACCTCTGACCATCCTCTCTATACTTTCCACCAACCAGCTTAAAACTGTGACCCCTCGTGTTAGCCATTTCTGCCCTTGGAAATAGTCTCTGGCTATCAACACTATCTATCTCTCTCATAATCTTGAATATCTCAACTAGGTCCCCTCTCCTCCTCCTTTTCTCCAAATAAAAAAGTCCCAGTTCAGTCAACCTCCCTTCATAAGATAAGCCCTCCAGTCCAGGCAGCATCGTGGTAAACCTCCTCTGAACCCTCTCCAAAGCGTCCACATCTTTCCTATAATAGGATGACTAGAACTGGACACAGTATTCCAAGTGCGGTCTAACCAAAGTTTTAAAGAGCTGCAACAAGATCTCACGACTCTTAAACTCAATCCCCCTCTTAATGAAAGCCAAAACACCATATACTTTCTTAACAACCCTATTCACTTGGGTGGCCATTTTAAGAGATCTATGTACCTGCACACCAAGATCTCTCTGTTCCTTCACACTGCCAAGAATCCTATCCTTAATCCTGTACTCAGCTTTCAAATTCGACCTTCCAAAATGCATCACATTGCATTTATCCAGGTTGAACTCCATCTGCCACCTCTCAACCCATCTCTGCATCCTGTCAATGTCCCGCTGCAGCCTACAACAGCCCTCTACATTGTCAACGACACCTCCAACCTTCGTGTCATCTGCAAACTTGCTGACCCATCCTTCAATCCCCTCATCCAAGTCATTAACAAAATTACAAACAGTGGAGGCCCAAGGACAGAGCCCTGTGGAACATCACTCACCACAGACTTCCAGGCAGAATATTTTCCTTCCGCTACCACTTGCTGTCTTCTGTTGGCCAGCCAATACTGTATCCAAACAGGTAACACAGATACCTGTGTTAAACTGAATGTTTTATTTTAACAAATACAGAAATTGCTGGAAAAGCTCGGCAGGTCTGTCAGCATCCAGATGACTTTTACATGATGGAGTTGTACCAGCCTCCACCACTTCCTCTGGCAGCTCAGTCCATACACGCACCACCCTTTATGTGAAAAGGTGCCCCTTAGGTCTCTTCAAAATCTTTCCCCTCTCACTTTCCACCAATGCCCTCTAGTTTTGAACGCCCCTAACCTGGGGAAAAACCTTGACTACAAACCCTATCCATGACCGTTCTGATTTTATAAACCTTTACTGCTGTGAAATGTGACTTCAATCAACACGAATGGCTGTACTTTCAATAATCCTGGGCCGAAATGCTGACATTCAACACCCACACCTGTTCTTTCTCCATCAAGTCACAATTATAAAACCACTTTAATCGGTTTGTTCAGATATATTAGGAGACACTGCTGTGGGATTTACACCTAGACCTTTGTGCCCGGAGGGAGGGACACGAGCACCACTCAGCAATACCCATAAAGCTGTAACATTATTCTCCTGTGTGTTTGTCCATCAGCCTGTTAAGACATGCTGTGACATACCTCTGCAACAGGCAGGACATGAATCCACACCTTCTGGTCCAGAGCTAGGAACACTACCACACAAGTTCAGGAATTGGAATCAAATCCAGAGCTCTGGCTCAGAGACACGGACACTGCCCACTATACTACCATACCCAGATTTTGGGTCATATTTTAGTGCCGGCTTCCAGCTCAGTGTGGATTGATTATAATCAGGTTACTATTACTGAGTTACAAACAACACTTTGTATTATTAAACAAATGCAAGATATTTGTCTCAACTGTAGGATATTGAGTGTACTTGCTGAATATTGAAATTAACTATGACCATCTTTAATCGCTATTATCTGTAGTCTGCAATATTAGGGAAAGAAATCCCACAGAAACACTCTGCCCAATGAAGGGTCTCAAATAGATATTTATTACTGAACAGCAGAGGCGAAGGAAGAGCTTAATTTCTGACCCCAAAACACCGATCAATCTTACCCACCTTTAATGTGTGTCTGCCCTCTGCCTAATACCATGAAATGACACCAGGCCGCTGATTACTGTCCAGCCTCACCTCCCCACTGACTGTGTCTGCAATCTGTCCCTCCTCCCTCTAACCACACAAGGCAACCCAAGGTCAGGGTCTTTGTGAAAATCAAGGCCGGAGTGTGCAGGCCACCTGGAGGGGGTGGGCATTTTAAAATTGAAGGGGGAGGGGGAGGTGGCAGTCATATCACACACTGGGCTGAGGGGTGGCAGATGGAGGATAGTCTGGATTAATGCCAGGCATTGGATTTGGTAAATCAAACAAGAACAGGACCTATACAATTAAAAGTAGGGTCTTTTGGTGGTGTTGTAGTACAGAAACCTAGGCTGTCAGGTTTAATTCTTTAAAATTTGCATCTGATATGGAAAGTGGATAAGAAGGTGTTTAACACACTTGTCTTCATAGGTCAGACCTTTGAGTATTGGAATTGGGATGTCATGATGTGGCTGTACAGGACATTGGTGAGACCTCTTCTGGAATACTGTGTCCAGTCAGAGAGTTGGGGATTTAAAACTGAGGGATATTTTGAGGCGTGAGGAAAAAGATTTACAAAAGTCAGGAGAGGTAATTATTTTAGACAGAAGCTGGCTTGTGTGTGGAATGAACTTCCAGAGGAACTGGTGAAAATAGGGACAGTTACAATTTTTAAAGGACATTTAGATCAGTACATGGATAAGACATCAGTTTGGATGGTGCTGTGAGCAGCTGCCCTCTCCCTCCCCCTCTCTGAATGAATCCCTGTTGGTTTTCACCCTCTCCCAATGCCGGTGCAGTGGCGTGTGGAGGCCAGCAGAGGGAGGCATTGCATCACTTTCAGCACCACAGAGACAGCCAGACCTGCCCCACACAGAGACACACAGATACACACACAGCAATTGTTAGGGCACAGTGTGAAGCTCATCTGATAACTTAAACTATACATAAAGAAATGCTCAATTTAGCTTGTAAACTGTTGAAATATGAGTGATAGAGAACTCCCAAATTCCAGTGTTTAAACAAAAAATATCAATGTATTTTTTTTAACTCTGAAAGTGAACATTTTACATCAACTATTCACAACTCTGGGACCCTCTTTCTCCTCACTGCTTATTACCCTACTCCAACACGACAGCAATATACTGTTTCAATGAGACACTTATTAAAATTACATAAACGTAATTTCAAACCCACACAGCAGCTGTTGTTTCATCTGACCTCACACCAATGTCCCTTTTTCCCATCTTTCCTGGGAAGACTGGCTCATGTTACAGGATGTTATCGAAGTGTCGACATTTCAGCATTCTGAAACCTGGGAACACATCCGTCCATGACACTGTCTCTCAGTCTCCCCCTCTCTGTCTGTACCCCAAACCCCTCCCATGTGGTGATATTTAAACTGATTCCCCCGCCATCTCTCTCTGGCAGTGATGTTCACACCCACAGCACCCCCTTTTCTTGGCACAGTGGGGATATGGAGCTGGAAATGGGTGGGAGCTGTACGTCCTGTCACTTCCAGCATGGGCTGCAAGTTTCCCCTCACTGGGCAGGGATCTAACATAGTGTTACTGGGCAATGCACTGGGGTGGTGTACACAGTCCTACATGCTGGGAGGGTAACTGCTCCTGGGTTACAGATCAATGCACTGGGGTGGGGTACACAGTCCTACATGCTGGGAGGGTAACTGCTCCTGGGTTACAGATCAATGCACTGGGGTGGGGTACACAGCCCTACATGCTGGGAGGGTAACTGCTCCTGGGTTACAGATCAATGCACTGGGGTGGGGTACACAGCCCTACATGCTGGGAGGGTAACTGCTCCTGGGTTACAGCTTAATTCACGGGTGATCACTGCACAGGTCTCTGTGCTGGTCAGACTGTCTGGTTGAGGTTTATAGACAATACAATGATGTGGTCAGTGCAGCTCCCCGTGCTGGATGGATAAGTAGCCTGTGCACAGTACATCATGTTGGTGGGGTGGATGGGGGTGGGGGGGGGAAAGGTGATGGACAGGTCACGGAGTTCCCCGGAACGTTCTGTCCCCGACATTCTATAACTGACATTCCCCGGAACGTTCTGTCCCCGACATTCTATAACTGACATTCCCCGGAACGTTCTGTCCCCGACATTCTATAACTGACATTCCCCGGAACGTTCTGTCCCTGACGTTGTTTGTTTGTGAACGGCCGGACGTCAGTGAATTGAACAAACGATAAGATCCCGAGGGAAGAGATCCCGTTCCAGGGAGAAGGAGACACTGTTCCGAAGGCCCCTCAGGCAGTTAAAGGGGGGAATACGTTTTCATGGAAATTACATTTCCTCACGACACAGGATCGACCACAATTTAGACCAAAATACAGGAATCCCCAAACTCCGTTTGTCTTCAGGAAACTGGGAGAGAATCCTTCAGGACAGGAACGTTTCCACCCTCCGTATTAGGAACTGGGAAGGAGTGACCTGTGTCTGCTCTCGAGTGATCGAGTGTGTGGGAATGTTCTAGAAACCATCTGTCCTTATGGATGTGTCTCTGTGTGTTTGGGGAGGGAGGGGTTCTTGTGGTTTATGTCACATTTTTGTCAGTAATTCCGACCTTCCCATTTGTTATTCCAGCTCCAATTATTTTAATAAATCCCTGAATACAGGGACACATTTGAAAATCTCACTGGGTCCCCGATCAAACGGGTCCCTTTGCCTCCAGGCTGATGGATAATGGGTTTGTTTTCCTTCCTCACAGTTAACGTAGTGACCATCTACGTCCTGCTTTATAAAGATTGTGGATTGTCTCCATGTGTCAGACGTTACCTGGGGGCCATGGCAGCGGCGGATCTCCTGGTCATTATCCTCGACCTGATCCTGAGACACATTCCCATTGTTTATCGGGAACAGTTTTATTTCCTGGTGTACTCCGTCCCCGTGTGTAATATCCACGCCGTCCTGCTTTATGCAGCCACTGACTGCTCGTCTGGTTCACCGTCACTTTCACTTTTGATCGGTTTGTGGCCATTTGTTGCCAGAAGCTGAAAAGTAAATATTGCAGTGAGAAAACGGCGGCTGTGGTTCTGGGAGCAGTGACTGTGCTGAGCTGTTTAAAGAACATTTCCTGGTATTTTATGTTCATGGCTCGGTATTGGCTGGGGAACGCCCCCTGGTTTTGTGATGTAACAGGCGCTGTTCAATTCTCCAGTGTCTGGGTCACAATCGAGTTCCTCCACCACATTCTAACCCCGGGGGTCCCATTTCTCCTGATTCTGCTGCTCAATGTTCTCACCGTCAGACACATTTTAGTGACCAGCAGAGCCCGCAGGAGACTCCGCGCTCACACCAATGGGGACGCTCAGTCTGACACTGAAATGAGAAACCGAAAAAAATCCATCATTTTACTGTTTGTGATCTCGGCCAATTTCATCCTGTTATGGTCAACATTAATGCTGTATTCTATCTGGTACCTGCTAATTGATATAATGTATTCCCCACTGTATCTCCACCCCCTTGTGCAAGAATTGGGCTTCATGCTGCAGCTCCTCAGTTGCTGCACAAACACCGCGATTTATGCCGTGACCCAGACTAAGTTCAGGCAGCAGCTGAAGAATGTGCTGAAATATCCCTTCACCCAAATCCATCCATCCATCAAATTCCCTCATTAATCACACCATCCGGGATTTTCTCATTTCAGTTCAGTGTTTCAGCGATGGAGCAGCCTGTTGCTATGGTAACAGACTGAGGGGAGCGCTGGTTTGTCCCTCCTTATCCCACAGGGGGGTTACAGGGAAACATTTCAGTGTTTCTCACAACTCAGGGGCCAGTGAGAAAAGGCACCATCCCACTGACTGTATCCATTACTTCCATTTGTAACCAATAAAAATGCTGATGAAAGCGTGCCAAGCAGCAGAGGGACCGATGTTGTTGTGTGTCTTTGTGTTGGAGAAGCTGAGCTGGAGAGAGACAGACTCAGCCCCAAGTCCTGGTCCTCAGGGAAGGGGAGGGCACCACGCCCTGAGCTCAGGAGCTGGGGTTAACTCCCTCTGCTCCCCCTCCCCATCCCCTTTCCAACCTGGCCTCCCCATTTCATCTCTGCAAATGTGTTGCTGGTCAAAGCACATCTGCAGACCTCATTTTTTACTCCCCATTTCATCTCCCCCACTCTTACTCCACGTTTCTCCCTCTCTCTCCCTGCACACTCACTCTTTCTCACAATCTCTCACTTTCACTCTCCCTCGTTCTTCCTCTCACACCAACCGCCCCAACCCCGGTTTCTCCACCTGCCTCCACTCTTCACTTTCCCCTCACCCTCACACTCTCTGTCCTGCCCGTCTCTGCTTCCTCCAGCAGTTCCATCTCTACCCCACCTCACCCCCACCCCCGTCCCACCACCAACCACACCCCACCTCCAGTCTCAGGGTCAGAGGGAGAGGGAAGGAGCAGGGAGAAAGAGTGTGTCTGAGAGAGAGGGAGGGAGGGACAGGAGGGAGAGAGATTCAGTCAGAGAGAAACGGAGGGACATGGGCATAGAGAGAGAGAGACACCGATTGAGGGCGGTTGAGAGTAAGAGAAAGTGGAGAGAGAGTGAAGGAGCAGGGAGAAGAGGGGGAAAGTGAGAGATAGGGTGAGAGAGGGTAGGGCGAGAGAGGAGAGGGAGAGAGGGAGGGGGAGGGCAAGAGAGTGTGAGGGCGAGATAGTGGAGGGCAAGGGGTAAGGGCGAGAGAGGGGAAGGCGAGAAGGGATGGCAAGGGAGGGGAGGTAAGGCGGGGAGGGCGAGACGGAGAGAGAAAGGGAAGGGAGGGTGAGAGAGAGGGAGTGAGGGAGGGAAGGGCGAGAGAGGGGAGTGTGAGGGAGGGGTTGAGGGGAGGGCGAGAGGGAGGGAGAGGGTGAGAGAGGAGAAGGAGGGAGGGGACGGCAAGAGAGTGGAGGGCGAGAGAAGGGAGGTAGGGAGGGGAGGAAGACAGGGAGGAGGGGGTGAGAGGGACAGGGTGGGGAGGGAAGGGAGGGCGAGAGGGGAGAAGGAGGGAGGGGAAGGCGAGAAGGGATGGCAAGGGAGGGGAGGAACTGCGCGGAGGGTGAGAGGGAGAGAGAGGGCGAGAGAGGTAAGGGAGGGAGGGGAGGGGAGGGCGAGAGAGGGGAGAGGGGAGAGAGGGGGAGAGGGGGGAGGGAGGGAGAGGGCGAGAGAGAGGGAGGGAGGGAGAGGGCGAGAGGGGGGGG
>NW_026868820.1:570027-634138 GCF_020745735.1 Hemiscyllium ocellatum
CCCTCCCTCTCACTCTCTCTCACTCCCACACTCTTTTGCTCATCTCTGTCTCTTTCTCTCGCCTCCCTCTCCTTTTCTCACCCTCTCTCTCTCTCTCTCGTCCACCTCCCTTTCTCGATCTCGCCTGCCCTCCCATTCTGTCTCTCGTCCCCCTCCCTCTCTCTCTCTCTCGTCCCCCTCCGTCTCTCTCTCTCTCTCCCCCGCTCTCTCTCTCTCTCACCTCTCTCTGTCTGTCGCCCTTCTCGCTCTCCACCTCCCTCAGTGTCTCTCTCTTCCCACCTCCCTCTCTTTCCCTCTGAATCTGTCTCCCTCCTGTCCCTCCCTCCCTGTCTCTCTGACATACTCAGTCTCCCTGGTCCTTCTCTCTCCCTCTGACCCAGAGACTGGGGATGTTTGGGGTGAGGCTGCGTGTGGGTGGTGGGGGTGAGATGTGGCAGGTGGCGAAAATGGGGTAGAGATGGATTTGTGGGAGGGAGACAGCGACGCATGAGAGAGAGGGGGCGGAGAGGAAAGAGTGGAGGCGGGTGGAGAAACCGGGGTTGGGTGTGTGTGTGAGAGAGAGGTGGGGGGAAATGAGGGAAAGTTTTGAAAAAGAGAGTGTGTGCTGAAAGTGAGAGAGAGAGAATTGAGGAGAAAGAGTAGGGGAGAGGTAATGGGGAGGCCAGGCCCAGTGGGGGGAACAGAGGGAGTTGAGCACAGGGCGCGGTGCCCTCCCCTTCCCTGAGGACCAGGACTCAGGGCTGAGTCTGTCTCTCTCCAGCTCAGCTTCTCCAACACAAAGACACACAACAACATCGGTCCCTCTGCTGCTCGGCACGCTGTCATCAGCATTTTTATTGGTTACAAATGGAAGTGATGGATACAGTCAGTGGGATGGTGCCTTTTCTCACTGGCCCCTGAGTTGTGAGAAACATTGAAATGTTTCCCTGTAACCCCCTGTGGGATAAGGATGGACAAACCAGCGCTCCCCTCAGTCTGTTACCATAGCGACAGGCTGCTCCATCGCTGAAACACTGAACTGAAATGAGAAAATCCCGGATGGTGTGATTAATGCGGGAATTTGATGGATGGATGGATTTGGGTGAAGGGATATTTCAGCACATTCTTCAGCTGCTGCCTGAACTTAGTCTGGGTCACGGCATAAATCGCGGTGTTTGTGCAGCAACTGAGGAGCTGCAGCATGAAGCCCAATTCCCCCACAAAGGCATCGAGATACACAGACTCATACCCAATATCATCCATCCGGTACCATATAGAATACAGCATTAACATTGACCATAACAGGATGAAATTGGCCGAGATCACAAACAGTAAAATGATGGATTTTTTTCGGTTTCTCATTTCAGTGTCAGACTGAGCGTCCCCATTGGTGTGAGCGCGGAGTCTCCTGCGGGCTCTGCTGGTCACTAAAATGTGTCTGACGGTGAGAACATTGAGCAGCAGAATCAGGAGAAATGGGACACCCGGGGTTAGAATGTGGTGGAGGAACTCGATTGTGACCCAGACACTGGAGAATCGAACAGCGTCTGTTACATCACAAAACCAGGGGGCGTTCCCCAGCCAATACCGAGCCGTGAGCATAAAATACCAGAAATGTTCTTTAAACAGCTCAGCACAGTCACTGCTCCCAGAACCACAGCCGCCGTTTTCTCACTGCAATATTTACTTTTCAGCTTCTGGCAACAAATGGCCACAAACCGATCAAAGGTGAAAGTGACGGTGAACCAGACAGAGCAGTCAGTGGCTGCATAAAGCAGGACGGCGTGGATATTACACACGGGGACGGAGTCCCTCAGGAAATAAAACTGTTCCCGATAAACAATGGGAATGTGTCTCAGGATCAGGTCGAGGATAATGACCAGGAGATCCGCCGCTGCCATGGCCCCCAGGTAACGTCTGACACATGGAGACAATCCACAATCTTTATAAAGCAGGACGTAGATGGTCACTACGTTAACTGTGAGGAAGGAAAACAAACCCATTATCCATCAGCCTGGAGGCAAAGGGACCCGTTTGATCGGGGACCCAGTGAGATTTTCAAATGTGTCCCTGTATTCAGGGATTTATTAAAATAATTGGAGCTGGAATAACAAATGGGAAGGTCGGAATTACTGACAAAAATGTGACATAAACCACAAGAAACCCTCCCTCCCCAAACACACAGAGACACATCCATAAGGACAGATGGTTTCTAGAACATTCCCACACACTCGATCACTCGAGAGCAGACACAGGTCACTCCTTCCCAGTTCCTAATACGGAGGGTGGGAACGTTGCTGTCCTGAAGGATTCTCTCCCAGTTTCCTGAAGACAAACGGAGTTTGGGATTTCTGTATTTTGGTCTAAATTGTGGTCGATCCTGTGTCGTGGAGAAATGTAAACGCAGGGAAAACGTATTCCCCCCTTTAACTGCCTGAGGGGCCTTCGGAACAGTGTCTCCTTCTCCCTGGAACGGGATCTCTTCCCTCGGGATCTTATCGTTTGTTCAATTCACTGACGTCCGGCCGTTCACAAACAAACAACGTCAGGGACAGAACGTTCCGGGGAATGTCAGTTATAGAATGTCAGGGACAGAACGTTCCGGGGAATGTCAGTTATAGAATGTCGGGGACAGAACGTTCCGGGGAGTCACAGTGATAGAATGTCAGGGACAGAACGTTCCGGGGAATGTCAGTTATAGAATGTCAGGGACAGAACGTTCCGGGAATGTCAGTTATAGAATGTCGGGACAGAACGTTCCGGGGAATGGCAGTTATAGAATGTCGGGGACAGAACGTTCCGGGGAATGGCAGTTATAGAATGTCGGGGACAGAACGTTCCGGGAGCTCCGTGACCTGTCCATCACCTTTCCCATCTACCCACCCCACCAACATGATGTACTGTGCACAGGCTACATATCCATCCAGCACGGGGAGCTGTACTGACCACATCATTGTATTATCTATAAACCTCAGCCAGACAGTCTGACCAGCACAGAGACCTGTGCAGTGATCACCCGTGAATTCATCTGTAACCCAGGAGCAGTTACCCTCCCAGCATGTAGGGCTGTGTACACCACCCCAGTGCATTGATCTGTAACCCAGGAGCAGTTACCCTCCCAGCATGTAGGACTGTGTACACCACCCCAGTGCATTGATCAGTAACACTGTGTTAGATCCCTGCCCAGTGTGGGGAAACTTGCAGCCCATGCTGGAAGTGACAGGACGTACAGCTCCCACCCATTTCCAGCTCCATATCCCCATTGTGCCATGACAAGGGGGTGCTGTGGGTGTGAACATCACTGCCAGAGAGAGATGGCGGGGGAATCAGTTTAAATATCACCACATGGGAGGGGTTTGGGGTATAGACAGAGAGGGGGAGACTGAGAGACAGTGTCATGGAAGGATGTGTTCCCAGGTTTCAGAATGCTGAAATGTAGACACTTCGATAGCATCCTGTAACATGAGCCAGTCTTCCCAGGAAGATGGGAAAAGGGACATTGGTGTGAGGTCAGATGAAACAACAGCTGCTGTGTGGGTTTGAAATTACGTTTATGTAATTTTAATAAGTGTCTCATTGAAACAGTATATTGCTGTAGAGTTGGAGTAGGGTAATAAGCAGTTAGGAGAAAGAGGGTCCCAGAGTTGTGAATAGTTGATGTAAAATGTTCACTTTCAGAGTTAAAAAAAATACATTGATATTTTTTGTTTAAACACTGGAATTTGGGAGTTCTCTATCACTCATATTTCAACAGTTTACAAGCTAAATTGAGCATTTCTTTATGTTTAGTTTAAGTTACCAGATGAGCTTCACACTGTGCCCTAACAATTGCTGTGTGTGTATCTGTGTGTCTCTGTGTGGGGCAGGTCTGGCTGTCTCTGTGGTGCTGAAAGTGATGCAATGCCTCCCTCTGCTGGCCTCCACACGCCACTGCACAGGCATTGGGAGAGGGTGAAAACCAACAGGGATTCATTCAGAGAGGGGCAGGGGGAGGGAGAGGGCAGCTGCTCACAGCACCATCCAAACTGATGTCTTGTCCATTTACTGATCTAAATGTCCTTTAAACATTGTAACTGTCCCTATTTTCACCAGTTCCTCTAGAAGTTAATTCTACACATACGCCAGCTTCTGTCTGAAATAATTACCTCTCCTGACTTTTGTAAATCTTTTTCCTCACGCCTCAAAATATCCCTCAGTTTTGAATCCCCAACTCTCGGGAAAAGACATCAGCCCTTTAGCTTATCTGTACCCCTCATCATTTTATAAACCTCTGCAAAGTTACCCCTCCACCTCATACTCTCCAGTGAAAAAAGTCCCAGCCTATTCAGCCTCTCCTTATAGCTCAATCCCTCCATTTCCAGCAACATCCAGGTTAAACTCTTCTGAACCCTCTCCAGCTTAATAATATCAAGATGAATAATATCAAAGTGAATAGTCAAGGTTTTTGCTAAGGGTACGGGGGAGACCAAACTAGAGGACATAGGCTTAAGGTGAGAGGGTAACATTTAAAAGTGACCTAAGGGCAGCTTTTTCACCCAGAGGGTGGTGTGCCTATGGAATGAGCGGGCAGGATGTCCAGACTGGACACAGTATTCCAGGAGAGGTCTCAACAATGTCCTGTACAGCCACAACACGACATCCCAATTCCGATACTCAAAGGTCTGACCTATGAAGACAAGTGTGTTAAACACCTTCTTAGCCACTTTCTATATCAGATGCAAATTTTAAAGAATTAAACCTGACAGCCTAGGTTTCTGTACTACAACACCACCAAAAGACCCTACTTTTAATTGTATAGGTCCTGTTCTTGTTTGATTTACCAAATCCAATGCCTGGCATTAATCCAGACTATCCTCCATCTGCCACCCCTCAGCCCAGTGTGTGATATGACTGCCACCTCCCCCTCCCCCTTCAATTTTAAAATGCCCACCCCTCTCCAGGAGGCCTGCACACTCCGGCCTTGATTTTCACAAAGACCCTGAGCTTGGGTTGCCTTGTGTGGTTAGAGGGAGGAGGGACAGATTGCAGACACAGTCAGTGGGGAGGAGAGGCTGGACAGTAATCAGCGGCCTGGTATCATTTCATGGTTTTAGGAAGAGGGCAGACACACGTTAGAGGTGGGTAAGATTGATCGGTGTTTTGGGGTCAGAAATTAATCCCTTCCTTCGCCTCTGGTGTTCAGTAATAAACATCTATTTGAGACCCTTCATTGGGCAGAGTGTTTCTGCGGGATTTCTTTCCCTAATATTGCAGACTACAGATAATAGCGATTAAAGATGTTCATAGCTAATTTCAATATTCAGCACGTACACTCAATGTCCTACAGTTGAGACAAATGTCTTGCATTTGTTTAATAATACAAAGTGTTTTTTGTAATTCAGTAATAGTAACCTGATTATAATCAATCCACACTGAGCTGGAAGCGGGCACTAAAATATGACCCAAAATCTGGTTTTGGTAGTATAGTGGGCAGTGTCCGTGTCTCTGAGCCAGAGCTCTGGATTTGATTCCAATTCCTGAACTTGTGTGGTAGTGTTCCTAGCTCTGGATGAGAAGGCCTGGATTGAAGTCCTGCCTGTTGCAGAGGTATGTCACTGTATGACAGAACAGGCTGATGTACAAACACACAGGAGAATAATGTTACAGCTTTATGGGTATTGCCGAGTGGTGCTCGTGTCCCTACCTCTGGGCACAAAGGTCTAGGTATAAATCCCAAAGAAGTGTCACCTAATATATCTGAACAAACTGATTAAAATGGATTTAGAATTGTGACTTGATGGAGAAGGAAGAGGTGTCGGTGTTGCATTTCAGAATTTAGGCCCAGGATGACTGAAAGTACAGCCATTTGTGTTGATTGAAGTCACATTTCGCAGCAGGAAAGGTTCATAAAATCTGAACGGTCATGGATAGGTTGAGTAGTCAGGGTTTTTCCCCAGGTTAGGGGCGTCCAAAACTCGATGGCATTGGTGGAAAGTGAGAGGGGAAAGGTTTTGATGAGGCCTAAAGGGCATCTTTTCACACAGAGGGTGGTGTGCGTATGGAATGAGCTGCCAGAGAAAGTGATGGAGGCTGGTACAACTATATCATGTAAAAGGCATCTGGATGCTGACAGACCAGCTGAGCTTTTCCAGCAATTTCTGTATTTCTTTTAAAAATGCATTCATTTTAACACACGTATTCTGAATAAATTAGACATTTTTATTTTTTAATGAAGCAGGAACATAAAAACATAAATCGACCTAGACCATTTTCTGCTCAGGGTATGGCTCTGTGTATCACAGGAGAAATGATGCAACGACATGGAGCAGGGAATATGATGGAGACATAGTTTGGACAATGTACATGGGATAATATCTGGACAAAGTTCTTTCAAGTAAAAATTGCAGAGAGAGTGTGTGTGTGTGTGTGTGTGTGTGTGTGTGTGTATAGAAAGGGAAATATTGATTATATATTTGCAATACAAAAATAGTTTGCCATTCATCTTTCCATCATAGTTGGAGTAACATTGCTCTGGATCATAAATGTGCTATTTGAGCAGATTAAAGAAACTAGACTGACTTGTTCCTAAAACTGACCCTGACCCAGTCTGAGACCGATATCATCGGCTATATCACCGACCTGGTTACATTTAACATTTGTTGTGAACAGTGGAGGAGTGGGACTAGAAAGGAAACAGTGACCCAAAAAGCCGGGGAACTATAGACCGGTGAGCCTGATGTCAGTGGTGGGTAAGTTGTTGGAGGGGATTCTGGGGGATAGCATTTACATACATTTGGGAAGGTAAGGGCTGATCAGGGTAGACAATGTGTCTTTCTGCATGGGAAATCATGTCTCATTAATTTGGTTGAGTTTTTTTGAGGAGGTAACAAAGAAGATTGATGAAGGCAGTTTGGTTGACATTGTCTATATGGACTTCAGCAAGGTCTTCATTTAAAGAAGAAAGAGCAAAGAAAATCTTACAGCCCAGGAACAGGCCCTTCGCCCTCCAAGCCTGAGCCGATCCAAATGTACTGTTTACATCTGTCGGTCAATTCCTAAGCATCTATATCCCTCTGCTCCCCACCTACTCCTCTGCTCCCCACCTACTCATGCATCTGTCTAGACGCACCTTAAATGAATCTGCCGTGCCTGCCTCTACCACCTCTGCTAGCAACACTTTCCAAACGCCCACCGCCCACTGTGTAAAGTACTTACCGCGTGTATCCCCCTTAAACTGTCTACCTCTCACCTTCAAAGCATGACCTCTCGTTATTGAATCCTTCCACCTGGGAAAAAGCTTGTCTCTGTCCACCCTATCTTTAACCTTCATGATTTTGCAAACCTCAATAAGTTTCCGCCCCCCCCCCCCATCTTCTTTTGTCTAGTGAAAATAAACCTAACCTACTCAGCCTCTCTTCATAGCTAGTATTTAGTTCTAATTGGTAGGCAGATTAGTAAGTTTCAGTCACATGGGATACAGAAGAAGCTCGTCACAATTGGCTTGAAGGAAGAGGGGTATTTTTCAGACTGGAGGCTTGTGAGCAGCAGTGTGCTGTAAGAATCAGGACTGAGTTCACTGCATTTCATCATTTATGTCAAGGATTTAGATGTGAATATCGGGGCCATAGTTAGTCAGTTTACAGACGATATCAGAAAGGTGGTGTAGTAGATTATCTCAGAGTACAACAAGACCACAAATAGATGTGACAAAGGGGCAAGGAGTGATAGATGAAGTTTTATTTAGATAAAGACGAGGTTTTGTATTTTGTGAACGCAAATCAGGGCAGAAGTTATACACTTAATGGTCAGGTCCTGGTGAGTGTTGAGGAACAAAGGGACATAGGGCTGCAGGTACATTGTTCCTTGAAAGTGGAATCGAATGCAGACAGTGCGGTGCAGAACACATTTGGCACATTTGCCTTAATCAGTCAGAGCATTGAGTATAGGAGTTGCGGTGGCATGTAGTATCTGTACAGGATGTTGGTGAGGCCACTTTAAGAATACTACATACAACTCGGTTTTCTGCAGAAATGACTTACACAGATGTTCCAGGACTGGAGGTTTGAACTTTAGGGGGAGATTGATTAGGTTGAGGTGTTTACCCTGGAGTGTCAGAGATTGAGGGGTCACATTATAGAGGTTTATAAAACCAGCAGGGGCATGGATATTCTGAACAGCCACAATCTGTTCCCCAGGATAGGGGAGTCCAGAACAGGAGAGCATTGGTTAGAGGGGAGAGGGGGAATGATTTAGAAGGGACTGAAGATAAATGTTTTAGACACAGAGTGGTGTATGTTGAGAAAGTGCTGTCAGAGGAAGTGGTGAAGGCGGTTACAATTGCACATTTAAATAGTATCTGAAAGAGGAGGGATATTGGCCAAATGCTGGCAAATGGAACTGGATCAGATTTGACATCTGATCGGAGTGAACATATTGGACTAACGGGTCTGTTTCCATTCTGCATGACACTTTGAGTCGATCAGAGGAACGACGAATAATTCTGAATGGATCTTTCAAGTGGGAATCCTCTTCACTGGAAGTTTATCGTGCCTCTATGTTCACACTGATTGAAAGCTACATTAAGTAAAGATTTGACAGAGAAGTGAGTCATGACGAATGGGACACAGACAGGAAAGTGGGGCTGAGTCCCCAACCTGATCAGCCACAATCTTAGTGCCTGGTGGAGAATTTTCAAAGTATCTAATGACTCACTCCTGTCCCTCAATCCCGTGTCCCTGTGTTCCATTCAGTCCATTAAACCTGTTAGGCAGGAGCACTTAGAGGCTACTTACTTCTAAAACCTGGTGCACAGAAACAGAGGAGATCATTCGGCCCTTCAAGGCTGTCCCACACGCTTTGAGTTGATTTGAGAAATGTAATTGTAAAACCCAGGCTGGGTATGAAAGAAGCCCCTCATCTCTCTGTACAGAGCTTCCCCTCTCTGAAACTTGTGCTCCATTTGTTGGTCATGTTGTCGACCCAAATTCACTATGAATATAACCGCCATACCTCACCCAGCGATGGCTCACAAAATCCTCTGGTCTCCCTGATGGCAACATTCAAAAACAGAACATTCATGAAAATAACACCCACTAACTTTCCAATAACAGAATGTGAGAACATCAGACACAGGGACAGGTCACTCACTCCCCAACCCTGCCTTGCCTTTCACTAAGATCATGACTGATCTGCTCTTGGTCTCAAATCCTCTTTCATACCCAATTCCTCATCGCCCTCAACTCTCTGACAGGTCAATATCCATCTACCTCCTCTTCAAATACTTTCAGTCATCTGGCTCCCCGAACACTCTTGAGAAGAGAAATCCTGACATTCAATGCTTGAATGTTTGAAGAAAACCCTTGCCTATATCATGGCCTATTGATATGAACAAAAGAGGTTGACACAATGGGTCAGGTAAAAATGACTGGCCCTTATACAAAGGGTTCTGTTGACTTCTGTTGACATCAAGAAGCTTAACAAATCTGAACTTAATGGGAATCAGACTAATCTTTCCAGTGTTTGGAGTCAAACATGGCACAAAGGAAGATGTTCATCATCTCAGTCCTGGGTCACCTCTGTTGGAGATCCTCAGGGTAGCTTCCTCTTCACAAACATCTTCAGCTGCTTCATCAATGTCTCCCCACCCTCACCCTCCTCACCATAAGATCCGAAGTGGGAATGGTCACTGAGGATTCCACAATGTTCAGAATAATTTGTCGCCCCCGTCAGCTCCTGAACTGGACTGTGTCCATGTGCAGCAAGACATGGATTCCATTGAGGCTTGTGCTTTTAAAGAGTCTGTAACATTCATATAAATGACTGCCTGACACTGCACATTGCCACAGTAAACTAAGAGATCACTCCGCACCTTACACTGGTTTCACAGGAATATGAGGAAGTTGTTCAGCGCATTGACCCTATTGGAGAAGAACAGGGACAGCCCATTCAGTGCCTCCAATATATTACTCAGGAAGAGAAGGATTCTAGTGTGATGGGCCACACCAGAGCCCCTCGACAATATTTGAAGGCAGTAGCCGAGACTCTAATGTTTTCTTATTTAAAGAAAATGTAAAGTGTCTGTTCCAGATGCAATGTGACTGGTCAAACAACTTGGTGTGAAGCATAACACCATTTAGTTTAACACGATGGATTAAATAAAACCAAAGAAAGAGGACTTTAGAATAACGTAATTATATTGGACAAGTTAACAGAATAATAGATCTATGAACCAAAACTAATGAACTGTTCCAATACTGGAAAATCACATGAACACAGCCCTTGGAAAAAAGGAATTTTCAGACACTGAATGACACAAATATTTCTCCAATTCAGGATTTAAAAACAGCACAAAGAGAAAATTCATAGAGAGTAGCAGCCAGGAGACATTCACTAAAGCTTTCAACTCGGTGGAGACCCCAATAATTTCTGATGTTACTGAGAAACCAAAACGCAGAAATCCTAATCTGTGAGAGCTGACCATACCCATTTGAGTAAGTGGGAGCATGATCAGTGAGGAATATTATCAGGATTTGCAGCAGGACCTTAAATGGGCCGAATGATGTAATTGCCCCTGATTCCTGATGAATGGCTTATGCTCGAAACGTCGATTCTCCTGTTGTGCTTATCCAGCAAACCACTGTCTACTCAGATCTTCAGCATCAACAGTCCTCGCTATCTCCTGACTGATGCTCGAACATGATGACCAAGTGGAGCAGAGGCTGCACAGACAGACTGCTCCACATTGTTCCTCGTAGCTCCGTCTGTCATGATACACACGTGGGACATTAACGTGGTTTTCTAGTGGTGAGGAGGGAAGCCATATGTCTTGTGTGAAGTCACAAGAAGGCACCTTCCATCTCCGAGAAGCCAGCCTGGTGTTCTCTGTGTAGGACGGAAGCTGGTGGGAATGACGACCTGTTTCAGATGGAAGGTATTGTGGCTGCTGTTGGGGATTGTGAACAACATGGCATTCAGTACAGGGTCACACGCTGCCTGCACAATAACGTGGGGAGAGTTAATTTAGGCATATAAACTATTAGGAAAGTCACGTTAGACTGATGAATGGACTCTCTAAGTTCAATTAATGCTGATCTTGTTCATGTTGATGTTGTCTAGTGCATGTCCTGTTCAGTGTAACCTGTATGCCTTACTCTGTCCAAGTCTATTTCCACCCTATGATCTTTCTGGCCACGCTTACTATGACCTGCCTACACTGCTCATAAATAAAGTGTTTCCCTGTACTGAGGTACACATGACAAGAAATCAAACCAATAACTCCTGGGTAAAGTATGGAATTTCTCTCCCTGTCAATGTCTGTTTTGGAAATAAGAGACCGATGCCACTCTTCGTGTTTCAGCATCACCATTTCTTCGTCTCTCACAGCTCTACAGATTAAACACTCAGCTTATTCACTCTATCCTCATGTTACCATCATCCGTGTCTGTGGTACGGGAATCATTCCTTACAAAGGAGATCAAATCCGTACAGAGTGACCCTAATGCTCTCTCAGCAGGGCTCTACAACAGCTGTCAGATCGCTTTACTTATGTACTGGAATCATCTGACAATGAAGGACAGTATACCATTGACTGCGCCCATTACTTACACAGGGTTTGATTCAGAGCAGTCAGCATAGACTTGTGAGTGGGAGATCATGCTTCCCAAATTTGTTAGAGTTCTTTGATGAAGTTACCAGGACGTTCGATAAGTTTCCACATAGCAGGCTGCTCAGGAAGGTTACAACACGTAGAATGCGTGGGAACTGTCCAATTGGTTACACAGTTGGCTTGATGGTAGGAAGCAGAGAGTTTAGTAGAAGGATGTTTGTCAGACCGGAGGCTGGGTCCATTGCTGTTTGGTATCTATGATTTGGTTGAGAATGTACAAGGTATGATTAATAAGTTTGCAGATGACACTAAAGTAAGTGGGAGCATGATCAGTGAGAAATATTATCAGAAATTGCAGCAGGACCTTAAATGGACCGAGAAATGGAATTTAATATAGAAGCGTGAGGTCTTGCATTTTGGAAATTCAAATCAAGGTAGGAGTTTCATGGTGAATGGGTGGGTCTTAAGGGGTGCAGTGGGCAGAGAGACCTTGGTGCTCAGGTGCACGGTTCCCTGAGAGTGGAGTCACGGGTAGACAGGGCAGTGAAGAAGGCATTTGGCACACTGACCTTCATCAGGCAGGATATTGAGTATAGAAGATGGGAATTTATGCTGCAGTTACACAGGGCTTTGGTAAGGTCACACTTGGAGTATTGTGTTCAGTTTTGTCACCTTGTTAAAGGGAGGATGTTATTAACTTAGAAAGAGTGCAGAAGAAATTTACAAAGATGTTGCCAGGACCCAATGGTCTGAGTTATAGGTAGAGGTTGGACAAGCTAGAACATTTTATTTAGTGTGTAGGAGACTGAGGGAGTCCTTATAGAGTTGTATAAGATCGCGAGGGGTATGGATAGGGTTAATGGTCTCAGTCTTTTTCCAAGGTGTAGAGAATCGAGGACGCGAGAGGATCAGTTTAAAGTTAAAGGAGAAGGAATAAAAGGGAACCTGAGAGGCCACTTCTTTACACAGAGGCTGGTACGTGGATGAGCTGCTAGCAGATGTGGCTGAAGGGGTACATTAACAACATTTCAAAAGCATTTGGAAAATTCCGTGGATAGGAAAGGATTAGAAGGATATGGGCCAACTGCAGGGAAATGGGGTTAGCGTGGATGGACATTTACAAGGTGGAGTCAAACCTCTCTGTTAATTAAAACAAACACCCAGAAAAGCTCACCTCATCTCGTAATCTGTTAAAATATGAGCGACACAGATCTCCTACATTCCCCTATTTATACAAAGATTAACAAATTTATTTCTTAACCTTAATAGTGAACACTAAACAATAACTATTCACAAATACAAGCCCCTCTTTTCTTAGCTACTTACTATCTGACTCCAACTCTGTAAAAAATATACTGTTTCAACAACCTACATATTAAACATTACAATCTCAAGACCATACAGTCTCTATCTTCCCCGCTGTCTTCACTCTTTCAGCTGCTGATCTCCCTGGGTCATTTTTTTTATTGCAAAGAGGTTTGCATGAACATGTGTCTTTGAGAGAGAGTGTTTGAGATGGCCAGTTAGCACTCCTGCTCTACAGCAGTTGCTCTACTGTTGGATGGCAGCAGCTCTCCGTCCAGTGTTCAATATTCTGGGTTTATATACTCCCCATGATATAATAATTCTCATAATTTGACTGCTGTCCAGGTGTCCAAACAATAATATTCAAATTCTGTTGGCATCTGGTATCCTGAGCGTTATTTAAACTCTTTGGTTACATTTGAATGGCTGTCAAAACAGTAACCAAAACTCAGGAATCCATTTCCCAGCTAATGGTGACGTGTGGAACAGTGTGACCTTCAGCTGGCATCTGTGGCTTTCATTTCTATTCAGCAAAACCCGATCTGTTTTAAAGTGTCCATACATGTTTTTGTCTTCATAACATCTCCCCGCTTCAGGAAATAAAATGAACTAGCAGAATGTAAAGATGGCTACATTTCTTTTCCTCTAATTCTTAATCCCAATTTTATGAAATACAAAAGTATGAATCTCAGTTATATCATTCATATTAATTCTGCACACCAATACAACACTGGAATAAGTCAAATCTTATCTACACTTTTTCCATTAAATCCGCGAAAACACATCTGCTATCACATTATAGAAGACACAGCATGTACATTTTGTAAGTTTAAAGTTGGTGAGGTAAGACTCCAATGAAATAGTCTCATATTCTGGTCTTTAAATATTCAAAAAGATGGAGAGATTTGTCGTTGTCCACAACAATCTCCGACAATTTGTTTGTCATATACACATTAAAATATTGTCAGGCCAGTGTGGAACTTAATCGTTTTTGTTCAATAATGGAGATTTTCAATTTTTTTTTCTGTTGGAGATTGAGTTTTTTCGACAAGTAGCCAATTAGCCATTCAATTCCATCACCTTTTTCCATATCAATACATCTCTGACCCCTATATCCCGAGCATCAAACACAATTTTCAAAGGGTTTCAGAATATTTGGTGCAGCTAAAACTGGTGTAGTGATTAATCCTGCTTTAAAATTCTCAAATACCTCCTGGCATTGTTCTGTCCACCACAATTCTGTGTTCTTCTTCAGTAAATCCATCAGTGTTGCCAAGACGCTGCTGAAGTTTTGAACAAACTTCCGATAGAATCCACTCAGTTCCAAAAATCGAAGCACCTCTTTCTTCGAGGATGATCGTGGAACTTCCTCAAAGCCCTTCGTTTTTGTGCTCCATGGGGTCAACCTTCCATGTCGAATATAATGTCCCAAGAACATCACCTCCGCCTTCGCGAATTCCATTTTCTTTCTGTTTATTACCAAGTTTGCTTCTTGTAATCGTTCAACATGCTCTGCCAACTGTAACATGTGAGCTTTCAATCACTTGCTGAAGATCACTACATCATACAGATAAGTTGCACAATTTGTTCATATGGCCACCCCTCTATTCTTGAGTGTTAAATGTGGCTGGTGCATTATTCATCCAGATGAAATACTCGACAAAGTTTTTTTGTCATCTCCGGTATCTTTACCAGGAAGTTTAACTGACTTCACACTTTTTTTTAATTTGAAAGGGGCCTGGCTTTGAATGGTTTTCTTACCACTGGTGGCGAAACTAATACGTCATCCCCACGGGAAATCGTCAAAGTTTCAGAGATTTTATCTGCCACCTGCGTCACTCTACACTGTGCCCTCTTCATGTGCTGTTTAACTAACTCACCTACTCGGTCTAATCTCTCCCTCACTTCTGATACATAATCCAAGTGTGAGATCTCCGACTTTGGTCCTGTCAATTTATATTTAATTAGTTTCTAAGGACCTCTCACTTCATGTACGAATATTAAATCAAAGGAAGTAAAGTGAGTAGATTTATTTGGGGCATCTCTAATTGCAAACAATTTAATGGGGCACCTTTATCCCAACCATTCGGGTAATCCTGACAGTACGCTGTTAACATGGTCCTCAGTGTCTGATGCTAACTTTCCAAGGCTACCTGGGATTCAGGATGGGACGCACTTGATTTGAAGTGCTGTATGCCTAAGATATCCATGACTTCCTAAAACAGCTGAGCAATAAAATGAGACCCTTGGTCTGACTGAATCTCTCTGGGCAGTCCACAGCGTGTAAAGAAAGCTACCAATCCCTCCACCATCATTTTTGCCTTAACACTCCAATAATGGAATTGCCTCTGGAAATCTGGTAGACGCATCCATTATGGTCAGCAAATATTGGTTTCCACTTTTACTTTAGAGAGGGGAACTACACAATTAATCATAACCCATAAGAAGGGTTTCTCGAATGCAAGAATTGACAACAAAGGTGCTGGTTTTATTACTGCCTGTGACTTACCTACCATTTGGTATGTATGTCACGTACAACAAAAATGAACCGCGTCCTTGTGCATTCCAGGCCATTAGAAATGCTTCTGTACCTTAGCCTGAGTCTTCTGTACACCTAGGTGACCGCCTGCAGAGAGTTTATGTGCGACCCGTAACACTGTACATTACTGCTAACACAATCTGGTGCACTTCGGCCCATTTCCCTTCTGCAGTAACCTATCGGGGTCTCCATTTTAGTTTTATGATTCTATGTTTAAGTTAATATCGTTCAACAATATATTCTGATTCATTTTCTGTGTGTGTGAATGTGTGTATATATATCTGTTGTAAGTCCATTAGACTTTCTGGACTAAACACCTCTGCCTGATCCTCTGCCTGTTCAGGTTTTTCCTGCACCGTTACATCAAACAGGGTGTCAGTTCACTGAGCATCAACTCATTTGTCTTTTTAGTTCATTTCTTCTTCCTGCTGTGACTTATGACAGTGGGATCTTGTTACTACACAGTCTGGAAAATATCCTGGGTAATTTTCTTTGAACTCACCAATTCCCTCATCTTCCTTTGGCTTCGCCACCACAAGGGGTGCCTTTCCCAACTTGCTTCCTGCTAAATCGTTCCCAAGAACAAGCTCTATTCCTAGAACAGATACTCTGTTACTCACTGTCACTGTTACTTCCCTAATTTTGATTTGGCATTCCATCCTGATGTTACATAAGGGAATGCTTAATTTCTGTTCCCATTCCACAAGTTATCACGTTCTTGATTATAATGCCAGAAAGAGTGAAAAAAAACTTTCAACTCTTACTATTAGAGGGTGAGAGAAAGTGAGGGCGGCAGATGCTGGAGATGAGAGTTGAAAAGTGTGGGGCTGGAAAAGTCCATCATGTAGGCAGCATCCGAGGGGCAGGAGCATTGACGTTTCAGGCATACGTCATTCATCAGGAAAGTGGGGCGTAAGGGAGGGGGAAGAAGATTGAGAAATAAATAGGAGGGTGGGGGGTGGTACTAGGTGAAAGGGAGCTTGGGAGGCAATTAGTAGATGTAGGTGGGTGTGATGGTGATAGGTCGTAGAGGAGGGTGACTGGACACCTATCGGTGGTAGGACAGCTGGAACCCTCAAACTGTACAGTATCAACGTTGACTTCACCAAATTCCAAATCTCCCCTCCACCAACCTCTCCCAGATCCAACCGTTCAACCGAGCACTGCCCTCTTGAACTGCCCTAACTGGCCATCTTCCTATCCACCTATCGACTCCACCCTCCCCTCTGACAAATCACAATCACTCCCACCTACATCTTCTTATTGCCCTCCCAGTGACCCTCCCACCAGCCCAGCTACTACTCTCATATTTATCTTCCAGCCCCCTTGTCCCCCCACCACCTTCCGGACGATGGGTTTCTGCCTGATATGCGATAGTCCTGCTGTTCGGAAACTGCCTGATCTGTTGTGCTTTTCTGGACCCTCACTTCTCAACTATTAGAGACTGAGCAGAGCCTGTATCTCACAAAATTATAATTTCTTATCCTTCTCCCCTGCTCTTTCTGAGTAAACGTTACCTACAGAGGCGAATTCTTTACAGAGATCAGGCACTGCCTCCATACCCAGCCCTTGCCTAGGCTGTGCAATCTCCTGCAGCTCCTCGGCTGCACTTGGGGTTTCCTTTGCCAGTTTCACTAATGTCACTGGGCTTAGCCTCTTCTACCGCATCTTTCCCCAAAGTGTCTTCCTTTAACGCCCCGCACAGTGTGTCCCAGCTAACTGCAGTGAAAACAACTTTTTCCATGTGCCCTTCTTAAACCATCAGTACTGTAATTCTATGTGTTCCACTCCCTTACAGTGAGACCACCTGAGGCCTTTCACCACTTTCAACCCCCTTGGGCTTCTTTCTTCACCTGTGGTAAACTATTGTGAGCTACTGTTCACTTTGTAATGTGTGATCTTCCCTTCTCCCAATTTCAATCCCCCACAGGATGAAATTCCTGCCAGAAGCTAAATTTCATCACATGCCACAATGCCACAATCACCTGCCATTTCTGCCGTGCTTCTCACTTCTTGAACTTTCTATTCATTCACATGAATTCTTACTATCTTTGGAAGTGAGTCTTTTAACTTCTCCAGCTGATTAATCTTCCTTCAAGCCTCACAGGTCTTATCCATTTTTAAGGCCATAACCCACCTATCAAAATGACTGTGGTTAATTCTTTCAAACTCAGTATAAGTCTGACCTGGTTCCGTCTCTATTTTTCCGAATTTCTGTCTATATGCTTCAGGTACCAATTCATAACGAATCAAAATAGCCAATTTGACATCTTGATAATGTCTGGATCCCTCGTCTGATAGCGCTGCACATACCTCACTAGCTGTGCCCACCAGATTAGTCTGAACTAGCATTACCCACAAGTTCACAGGACAGGTCATCTGCCGTGTCATTTTTTCAAATGAAATAATAAAAGATTTTGACATTTTTCTCACCGAAATATGGCAAGTTACTAACCTAGTTGAATACATCCCTACGTTCTCCCTTCATCTCCATTCTGTTAATTTAACTTTCTTACCTAATTCCCAACTTCTGAATTTCAATTCCCCTCTCTCTTTCTTTCTCTTCTCTTTCTCTTTTTTCTCTCTCTGTTTCCGTCCCTTTATTTATCTTCTAACTCCAGTTGCCACATTTTCAATTTAAGTTTTTATAACTCTACTGCAGTTGCCTATTTCTCTGATACATCAAAGTGCTTGACCAACTCCATTACAATTTCAGCTTCCCTTTTCTCCCTGGTTAAACCCAATTCCAACCTATTGGCTAATTCTAAAAAATGTCCTCCTTCTGTCTTTCTAAATTTCCTTGGAAAATTCGGGAACCTCTTCAGTAATGTTAAAAGCCATTTCCCTCACGTTTCAATTAACCAACCACAAGTAACAAAATTAAACGAATTTTCCCAATGGTTTCATTTGAAGCTCAAAGTCACTAATTGCAATGAGTTGTAATTTGCTAGGATCTGTTGTATCACAGATCTGTTCAAGTCTGTCCAAATGCCATATGGCAAGGCCCCAAACTGTTATAACATCAATGTCAAACCCCTCTGTTAATTAAAACCACATACCCAGAAAAGCTCACCTCACACCATAATCTGTCAAAACGTGAGCGACAGAGAACTGCTAAATTCCACTAATAAACAAAAAAAAAACACTTATATGGATGCAAGTTAGCTCACTGAGCTTGAAGGCATGTTTTCAGAAGTTTCGTCACCATGACAATGTTTCTTAAATTGGGTGATGTCATTTCAGGTTATTTTAACAATAGAATGTAGACAGAATCTAAATTGATGAGTTTATTGATGGACTTCTGGTTAGAATACCATTCCTCTAAGAAGGTCCTTGCGTGTCTTAGTATGTGTGTGTGCTTTGTCCCAGTCAAAGGGGTGCCCTTCTTTGTCTGTATGTATGGAACATAGTGAGAGTGCATCATGTCTTTTGGTGACTACTTGGTCTTCATGTATCCTCATAACACAACAACAGGACAGTTTCAATGGTGGAAAAAAGATAGTATATATACTGTTTAATCAATGTGTGTGTGCGCAGATAAGTCACAAATGATGTATAAAATTGATAAAATATTAAAACATTATTTGATCCTCTCAACGTTCCCTCTTTTTCTGGGATTCCCAACTCTAATTTCTCATTCTTACCAGGATGTGTGCTCCAAATTCTTGATTCTGGTGTCCCAACTTATTTCAATATATTGGCCTGCTGGGTTCTTTCCAAAGCTAGTGTCTGTCATATCATTGCAGACAAATATTCTGGCATCAGACTTAGCATTTGAAGATAACACTCTGCTGTACGTGCACTGTATAAAGGACCACAGCACACAGGCATTGCAAAAATATTGGAGGATGTTCATCTGCTTCTTTCGAGAATGTGGTTTTCTCATTTTCCATAATCTCCATATCTATATACTCTCTCTCTCATTCTCCCTTTGTAGCTGGTTTAGAATTCCAGCAATTATTCTTCGTGTCCCATCTCTCAAAGCTCATTCTTTTAGTTTACATCTCTTCAAGATGTAATGTGGTTATAATGAAGCAATGTCACTACAAAGACATGCGGGCGTAGCAGGCCAGAGTTTATTGGAAGGGGAGCTGAGCAGGAAAGACCATGGAGCAGCAATGGGAGGTGTTTCTGGGGAGAATTTGGAAGATAATACAAGAAATGCAACCCCAAGAACATGAAACATACTCATGGGAGGACAAGGCAGCCATGAGTGATAAGGCATCAAAACAAAAGAGAATATATACAATGTGGTGAAGATGATTGGGAATCCAGAGAATTCATTGGCTCTGAAACTACATAACTCTGGTATCAGTGACACTACAGAGCTCTTAATCATGATTAGGGAAAAAAACAGAGGAAAAATAATCACTTTAAACACAGAAGATTGTATTTCTCAAGGAAAAAGATTCAGTTGAATTAAACATTTGAATTAAGATCAGTTAAGTACTTTTGCAGAATGTGTCAGATTGGAAGCAAGACCTGGGGAGACAGACCCTCAGCAGAATGAGAGTTTGAAAATTGAAGTATTTCCACATCAGAAACCAGGTTAGGTCACTGAGTGCAGGGCTGATGGGTGAATGGGTCTCAGTGAGAATTGGGGAACAGACAGCAGAATTGCATTGCAGATATTGCAGCTCCAAACTGCGTATTCATGTAGTGCTTTAGACCACAGCAGCGGGAGAAGCAGAACAGCATCCAACCACAACCTGTAACTTTTTTGCCAGGATAACACCTCAGTCTGTCATTACCATCAACACCATCTATGGCTCAGTGACGAGTGTGGGTGAACATGTCAGAGTCAGAATCACATGAACCTTAACCTGATGCTAACACACTAAAGCTACCGGACTTGACCAACAGATCTGATCGAAGCCCTGCAGTCCTGCCACATTCAGTTATAAATGGTGATGGACGATTAAACAAATGACTGGAGGAGAGGGCTCCACAAACATCCCCATCCTAAATAATGGAACAGACCTGCACATCAGTGTAAAAGAGAAGGATGTTTTATCTGCACCATCCTCTGCCAGAAGTGTTGAGTCGATGATAATCATCACCCACGCCATGATGCCCACAAAATCACAGATGCCAGTCTTCAACTAATGTGATTCGCTGCACGTGACATGAAGAAACAGCTGAACACAGTAGATATGACACAGGCAATGGGCCCTGACCCCATTCCTGCAATAGGACTGAAGACTTGTGCTGCACAACAAGCCATGTCCATGGGGGAGCTTTTTCATTCCATCTCCAACTCTAACATCTCCCTGGCAGTGTTGAAAATTACTCAGCTAAGTCCCGTTCCCTAAAACGGGAATAGTTACAATCTGATCATTTACCACCCCCTCCGTCCCATCACCACAGTCAAATTGGTGGGAGTTCTTTTTGACAGAGCTGTCAAGCAGCACAGAAATACCCTGCTCAGTGTTGTCTCTGACAGGTCCCCATGTGGAGATGGTGCTGTTGTGGAAATGTCACTGGATTACTAATCCAGACCAGGCTAATGCTCTGGCAGCAGGTGGAAGTTAAAGACAATTAATAAAATATCGAGATCTAAAACCTGGGTTCAGTAACAGTGACCTTGAAGCCAATATCGATTGTAAACAGAACTTCCTTCTCCAATGTACTTTTAGGAAGTGAATCTCCAGGGATTTCCTGGGCTGGCCTAAAACTGACTCCAAAGACCCTGACATGTGATAAACATTTCAATGGTCTCTGAAACGGCCAAGCAAGGCACTCACTTGTATCAAACTGCTCCGAGGACTGAAAGGATGAAACCGGACAGAACACCCGGCCACAGCATCAGTGTCGGAAAAGGGAATGGGTACACAGTCCTGTCGACCCTGCAGAGACCTCCTTCTTAACATCTGAGAACTTGTGACAACATTTACCGAGCTTTCCCACAGACTGCACAGAAACAGCGGGAAAGGAGTAGGTCATACAACACATTGAGCCTCCCCATTCTAGTTCATAGAAAAAAATCTCCTCAATGCAATTTGCCCACATGATATACATATCCGTTAATGTGAGTAACCTTTGGAAGTTATAAAATAGGAAATGCAGTAGTACCTTTGGTCCATTGAGTTTGCTAACCAATTCCATGTAATGATGGTTGGCCCTTCATTTCCGCCCGTACTCCTGCTTTCCCACCATCCCTTTACTGTCTCTGAATCCTTATTTATAATCAGTGTCTTGGTTTCCAGGTGCAAGCCAATTCCCCAGGGTCACCAGTCAGTGAGTGCAGACATTTATTCTTATCTCATTGCAGAGTGACCTGCCTTACCTAATACTGTGGTTCCTTGTTTTAGTCATCCCAGCCAGGGGAATATCATTCCTGCTGTTAATCTGTCTCACCCTGTCAGAGTTTTGTATATTTCACTGAGATCTCCACTCATTTTCCTAAACCCCATGGAATATTGGCCCAGTCACCCCAAACTCTGTTCCCACAACAAGCTCGTCATCCCGGAGATCAGTCTGGTCATCCTTCACTGCTCTCCCTCAATGTCCGGTTTGCCCTTTATTAGGTAAGGAGACCAAGCCTGCACACAATACTGCACAATAGTCGAGATGGGATGTCTCCAAAGGTCTGTACAGCTGCAGTAAGACACCCCTTCTCCTGGACTCACATCCCCCTGAAATGAAGGTCAACACACCATTTATCTTCTTTACTGCTTTCTGTTTCTGCAATATTGCTTTCAGCGGCATATGTACAAGGATATGCAGATCCTTTTCCGTGTTATAGCTCCCCACTTGGTGGGTCTGTGTACACTGGTCAGCGTGTCAATGCCATGCCCAGCATTGACTTCTGGTTACAGAACTCACTGCGCTGCAGGGACCTCAGAGGTTGATGCAAAAGGAAACAACAAAAAGGAGCATATGTCCCTTTGTAAAGCAGCGTATTTCAACCAATCCCTTTCAAATTGTAGGATTCCAGTTTATCATTTCCACCAAAGGGCACACTGTCACCTCTATCCACATTGTTCTCCATCTGTCATGTATTTATCCATTCACTCCATTTGTCTTAGTCTTCTTGGTGCTTTTCTACATCCTCCGCACCCACTCACAATCCCACATCCATTAGTGCTGTCAGCAGGCTGGGATGTATTGCATCTGATTCCAGCAACCAAATATTTAAAGGACATTGTGAACAGCTGGGCCCCAAACACCGATCTCTGTGATACCTCAGCAACCGTCCTCTGTTAATTTCTATTTCTGTATTTCGTCAATCTGGGTGTCACTGGCTGGGCCAGCATTTATTGCCTGTCCCTAGTTGCTCTTGAGAAGGTGGTGGTGAGCTGCCTTGTTGAACACCGCAGTCCACCTGCTGTGGTTGACCTCCAATGCCATTAGGGAGAGAATCCCAGGATTCTGACCCAGCGACTGTGAAGGAGCTGTGATATATTTCCAAGTCAGGATGGTGAATGGCTTGGAGGGGAACCTAAAGATGATGGTATTTCCATACATCTGTAGCCCTTGTCCTTCTAGATAGAAGTGGTCGTGAATTGGGAAGATGGTTTCTGAGGATCTTTGGTGAATCATTTCATTGCAGCATGTGGATAGTAAAACACTGCGGCTGCTGCGCGTTGATGGTGGAGCATTGTGGGTGAAGGGACAGTCAAACTGGCTGCTTTGTCCTGGATGGTATAAAGCTTCTGGAGTGTTGTTGGGGCTGCACTCATCCAGGCAAACTGGGAGTCTTCTGTCACACTTCTGACCTATATTGTATTGACATGCATTGTAGATGATGGACAGAATTTTGGAAGTCAGGATGTGAGTTACTCGCCGCAGCATTCCTAGCTTCGGACTTGCTCTTATAGTTACAGTGTTCATGTGGGGAGACCAGTGAGTTTCTGAGCAATGATTACCCACCAGGACTTTGATACTGGGGGATTCAGTGATAGTAACACCATTGAATGCCAAGGGGCAGGTTAGATTGTATTTTATTGGTGATGGTCATGGTCTGGCATTCGTGTGGGCTGAACATTACTTGCCACTTGCCAGCCTGGATACTGTCCATTTCTTGTCGTGTTTGAACATGGACTGCTTCAGTATCTGAGGAGCCACAAATGTTGCAGAACATTGTACAATCATTGGCGAACACCCCCACTTCTGACCTTAACATGGAGGGAAGGTTATTGATGAAGCAGCCCTGAAGAAGTTTCTGTTCACTGCTCGAGGGACTCCTACAGACATGGAGCTGAGTTGACTGACCTTCATCAACCACGACCATCTTCCTACGTGTCAGGTATGATTCTAAGCAGCGGGGTGTTTGCCTCTGATACCCATTGATTCCAGTGTTGCTAAGGCCCCTTGATACCACACTTGGTCGAAGGCAGCCTTGATTTAAAGGGCTATCACTCTCACCCCACCTCTGGAATTCAGCTCTTTTGTCCATGTTTGAATCAAGGTAATGAGATCAGGAGCTGAGTGGTCCTGGGGGAGCCCAACCTGGTCATCATTGACCAGGGTATTGATGAGCAGGTTGCTGCTTAAAAGCACTGAGACCTTCCACCACTTTACTGATGATCGAGAGTAGGCTGATGGAGTTGTAATTGGCCAGATTGGATTTGTTCTGCTTTTTATATACAGGAGATACTTGGGGTAATTTTCCACATAATCAGGAAAAGCCATTGTTGTAACTGTATTGAACGAGTTTGTTTAGGGGAGTGGCAAGTTATGGAGCACAAGTTTTCGGTACTATTGCCAGAATGCTGTCAGAGTATGGACCCTTTGAGTATTCAGTATCTCCAACTCGAATTGGTTGATGACTGGTAACTGAATCGCTGAGGACCACTGGAGGAGGCTGAAATGGATCATCCACTCAACATTTCTGACTGAAGGTTGTTACGAATGCATCAGCCTTATCTTATACACTGAAGTGCTGGGCTCTTCCATCATGGAGGAAGGGTTATTTGTGAAACCTCTTCCTCCAGTGAATTGTTTAATTGTCTCCAACGTTTCTCGACTAGATGTGGAAGGACTGCAGAGCTTAGATCTGATCCTTTGCTTATGGGATCACTTAGCTCTGTTTATCACTTACTGCTTATGCTGTTTGGTGCACACAAGTAGTCCTGTTTGGTGGCTTCACCAGGCTGACACTTCATTGTCAGGTTTGCCTGGTGCTGCTCCTGCCATCCTGCACATCCATTGAACCAATGTTGATCCTCTGGATTGATGGTAATTGTTGCGAGGGGGATATGCCAGGTCATGAGGTTGTGTGGCTGTACAATTCTGCTCCTATAGATGAACCACAGCACCTTATGGACACCCAGACTTGAACTGTTAGATCTGTTCGAAGTCTGCCCTATTTCGCACTGTGATAGTACCACCCAAAATGGTGAATGTTATTCTCAATGTGCAGGTGTGACTTTGTCTCCACAATGACTATGCGGTGGTCACTCTTACCGATACTGTCATGGACAGATACTTCTGCAATTGGCAGTTTAGTAAGGCTGTGGTCAAGTGTATATTTTCCTCTTGTTGGTTCCTTCACTGCCTGCCGCAGAACCACTCTAGCAGTTATATCCTTGAGGACCCAGCCTTCTCGATCAATAATGCTGTAGCTGAGATACTGTTGGGGTGAACATTGAAATACCCCACCCAGAATGCTACCCTCAGTGCTTCCTCCAAGTGTTGGTCAGCATGGAGGAGTACTGATACATCAGTTGAGAGATGCTGGTACTTGGTAATCAGCAGGAGGTTTCCTTTCCCAAATGCAAACTAATGCCATGGGATACGGAGTCACTGTTGAGGACTCCAAGAGCAATTCCCTTCTAACTGCATCCCACTGTGCTGCCACCTCTGCTGTGTCCATCCTGCTGATGAGACAGGACATATCCGGGGAAGGTGATGGGGTGTCTAGGTCATAGTCATACTCACAGAATCATACCTTACAGACAATGTCAGGCTGTTGCTTGATGAGTCTGTTTATTTCTATTCACTGTTTACTGCCAGCTGTCCCATTCTCGAAACATGCCCATATATTCGCCCCAATCCACTCAGATTTGATATTGCAAATTGGGCTTGGAGCTTTACCAACATTTTCCTAAAAATCAAAATGTTTTACATCCATTGCTGCTCTTTCATTTGTCAGCCAGTCTGCTTCTCAAACATAATTCCCATTTCATAAATCTATGTTAGTGTTGTCTATGACTATTACTTTCAGCCACAATAATTTCTGCTAAACCATTTACTTACTATGTTCTATGTTCCACGTACTCTATCATTTTCCCACACCAGACTTGGTTTTCCTTATATTGTTAGAAAGTTTTGTGAAGACAGAACTGAAGTAGTGGCTTCATAGTTCTGCCATTTCCCTGTTCCCCATTCTCCATTCTCTGGTTCCAAACTGTAAGGAAACTACACTTGTTTTCTCATATTTCTCACATTGACATCATTTAACAAGCTATTACAGTTCACACTTATAACCATTATGAATATAACTCTTCAGAAACCCATCAATTCCTGCCTTAAAATGCTCCAATAATTGACCTTCCACATGGTACACTCACAGGAGCAAAGACTCTGTGCCAACAGAAGTACAGCACGATCTATATTAGTCCCACTTTCTACAGCAGTCCCATAGCCTGGAATGTTATGACACTTCCAAGTGCTTGTCCAAGTACTTTTTAACGATTGTGAGGTTACTCGTGATAATTCCCCTCTCAGGAAGTAATCCCAGAAGCCCACACCTCGAGGTGAAAAAATGTTTAAATCATCTCTGAACCTCAAACTTTTCACTATAAAAGTGTGCTCCTTTGTTCTTGACCCTCTGACTAAAAGGAACAGTTGCTGTCTATCCACCCTGTCCGTGTCGCTTATAATCTTATCCTTCTGAATCACTGACCCCTCAGCTTTCTCTGCTCCAAAGTAAACAACCCGAGCTTATCCAGCCTCTCTCCATAGCTGATATGCTCTACCCCAGGGGACATCCTGGTGAATCACCTCTGCACCCTCTCCAGTACAATCACATCCTTCCTGGAATGTGGCTCCCAGAGCTACATACAGTACTCCATTTTGGCCGAACCAAAGCCCTGGAAGGTCTTATGTCTCCACCCTGATTAGGAAACACAATACTCAAGGTCCAATTCTTAACTAGTCCATTAACCTGCCCAGCAGAAAGTGAGGACTGCAGATGCTGGAGATCAGTGCTTTAAAAATGTGTTGCTGGAAAAGCGCAGCAGGTCAGGCAGCATCAAAGGAGCAGAATCGCCGTTTCGAGCATAAGCCATTCTTCAGGAACCTGCCCGAAACATCGATTCTCCTGCTCCTTTGATGCTGCCTGACCGGCTGAGCTTTTCCAGCAACACATTTTTAAGCATTAACCTGTCCAGTCACATTCAGGGAAGTGTAGAGAAGCATAATCTGAGCTTCCCAGTGTGCTGCCATTCATTGAGTCCTCCCCTGCCTGGTTCCTTCTCCCAATGTTCATCACCTCATATTTATCAAGGTAACATTGTACCTGTTATTGATCTGCCCATCTGACCATTTCATCTGCATCTTCCTGTAACTTAAGGCCTTCCTCCTCACTGCGAACCAACCGGTCAATCTTTATGTCAAATGTCCACTTACTTATCACACCTCCCTGCCTCTCCACCTTGCCCCCTCCACATTCACATTTGTTTTTGTTATGAATAACACAAACAATAAGGGATGCAGCACTGCTCCCTGTGGTGCACCAGGTCTCCAGTCAACAAACAGCTTTCTCTCACTACCCTCTGCCTCCCGCCACTAAGACAATTTTCGTTGTAACTTGTCAAGTTATCATTTATATTGTGAGATTTTACATTATTTTTCAGTTTCCCAGCTGGAAATTTGTCAAAGGCTTTCCTACAAAGCTAAAGAATCGACCTCCTCAAACTAATTCAATCAAATCCATTAGATGCCACTTCCTTCTGATAAAGTCATGATGATTATCCCTGATCAGACCTTTCGACTCTTATTGGAGTTCAATTTTCTCCTTCCCTATTTTCTCCAGTAGTTTCCTTAACAGTGACCTAGTACCCGCTCGTCTATAGTTCCCTGGTCTATCTCTCCACCCGAACTGTGAAGTGGAATCGTGTTAGCAGTTCTCCAGTTCTCTGGCACCTCCCCTATGGTCAGAACCTAATTAAAATATTTAGTCAGGGTCTTTCCTCCATTCACCCCAACAGCCGCCTGTGATAAAATTCATTCAGACATGGAGATAGGTCCAAATTTATACAGAACAAAGCCTCAAATCCTTTCTCGTATTTTACATCAATCTGTTCAAGAATTTCCCCATCCATCTCCTTGAATTCTGTACTTGTCTTCTCCGTCTCTAAAGTAAAATAGATGTGAAGGTCTCATGTTACAATCCATCAATGTTCTCCAGCTTGACACACAGATTGCCCCTTTGGTTTCTAATGGACACTAACTGTTTGCTGATGATTCTGCTCTACTTGTCCGTGTAGAATATTGTGGGATTCTCCCAGATCTCGCCTACTTGTACTTCTCCATGTCCCTGTTATTCAGTCCCCTCTGTGTTTCTAAGTTTCACTGCAACCACCTCTCATGTTTCAAAACTCGAGATCACAGGGTGAGTTTCCACATCAGAAAATCTTGCCGTTTTAGGGATGAATCTGAATAATACCTTTTGCAGTTCCTCTGTAGTCAATATCTTATTTCTTAGATTGGGACTCCGAACAATACAAAATACTGTCATGAACACTCGATACAACTGGTGCATGACGTCTTCTATATTCCAATTACAATCACCTGAATGTAAAACTAATTTTTTCTTTGCTATTTTCATATGTTCTTCCTAATACCTCTCGCTTTAACCTTTGTTATGAGCTTACTTTGTGAGTTTTTTAAAAAATCTCATGAATATTCAACTCTACGTTATCCATTGGTTCTTCATTGCCTATGTCCACAAGAATCATCTTCAAACCATTCCAAAAAAATGTTTGCCACTTCTGGTTTTCTTTCATCGGTATATTCTCACCCTCCCAAGTGATGTTATTACCTTCTACATATGTAGTCGCATGTTCTTTGTAATCGAGTCCAACAGACACCCGACTGCGGATGACAAGATAACTGCTCTGTCGTTCACCCCTCTCCATCTTCATCCTTTCTTAAACTGTTGGATAATATTTGTCACCTTTGCCTTATACAGATTGGCTAAATGACGTTCGAGAATGTGTCGGAAGATAAAGTAAAAATCCGCGATGCAATGAACATGTCTATTGCTGCTTCCTCATAAATCCTTGTATGAAGTACATCTGGTCTGTCAGATTTATAAATACTCAATCCAGCTTTCTTTTCAAAGATGACCTCAACATTGATAAGAATAATCTTAGACGTTACTTACACAAGTCCCATGGTCACTTGGTATTTCTGGAAGAATTTCTGGACATTCTTCCAATGAAGATAGACGCAAATAAACTGTTTCTTTTCCGAGATTTCTCTGTTCTCTGCAATAAACTATCCTGAACGCATACCAACTGTTCCACATTTGACCTTGTTTTTATTTTTTTTCATACATTGATAGATGCTTTTTAGCAGTTTTTATGTTTTTCTTTCGTTTGCATGCTTTTTCTCTTTTCGATTTTCTTCTCAGTTTCTTGGCCATCCTTTGCTGGGTCCTACATTTCTCTGAATCCACTGGATTACAGCAACTTGGCATTTTTCAAAGCTGCCTCCTTTCATCAAATAGGTAAGTGAAGGTGGGGTTGAAAGTGATACTCGGAGAGGAGGGTGGGCCAGATTGATAGCAAGGAAGGTGGACGCATAGGAATGTACAAAAGGGTGGTGCTGACTTGGAGGGTTGGAGTGGGATAGGGTGGGATTAGTGGAAATGGGGGAATCCACTATGATCCCCTGTGTTTGGAAGGTCCCAAGGCAGAAGAGGAGGCTTTCTTCCTGCAGGTTTCTGGTGGCTCAGGTTTGGCGATGGAGTAGGTCCAGGACCCTCATGTCCTTGGCAGAGTGGGAAGGGGAGTTAAAGTGCTCAGCCACAAGGCGATGGAATTGTTCAATGTGGCTGTCACAGAGATGTTCTCTGAAATGTTCCACAAGTTGACCTTCTGCCTCGCCAATGTAGAGAACAACACATTGGGTTCAATGGATGCAGTAGATGAGGCGGTCTGTCTCCCTTCATCACTTATCACTTTCAACCCCACCTTCATCTACCTACCGCAATCCCTGCTAACCTCCCCCCTGTCTCACCCCCTTCTCATTTATCCCTCAGCCCCCTTGGCCCATAAGCTTCATTCCTGATGAAGGCCTTATGCCCGAAACATCGATTTATCTGCTCTTAGTATGCTGCCTGACTGTGCTTTTCCATCACCACACTCTTCGCCTCTGACCTCCAGCATCTGTAGTCCCGACTTTCTCCTCACACCTTGACGGCTTGCATGACTCATATTTATAACAGTTACTTCAAATTAAACAAAATCTGTCGTGTACTCAAACAGCATAAAAGAAAACCGATACATTGTGGTCACTGTTCCCAAAATGTCCTTTACAGCAAATTTTTCAATTAGCTCTTCTGATCACTCAACACCAATTCCTAAATCACCTGATCTCGAGCTCAGTGCTTAACATAATGCTCATGTAAACCATCTCACACGTGGTCTTGAAATCCATTTTTCCCAGCATTAGCATTCAACTGGGTTAACAAAGTTTAGATATAATTTAAACATATATCATACTGCAGTACCCACAAATGTACATATCTCATTTCCTGTTTTATAACATGCCCTGCATTTGTATTGCAGCTTTCACTTTGCTCCTCCTTGCTGGTTTTGCGATCCACCTTACTAGATTCTGCGGAATCTGAGCGATGTGGGCTCTGGGGAGATTGATGGTAGAGATCATCTCGCTACATCATTTATGATCTTCTCAAACTTTAAGTTCTCCAGATCTCCCGTTATGCTGATGGAGTAGAGAAGGACAATGATCTTCCAACAATGTTCTGTATTCCCCCAGAGAGCTGAGACTGCTCTAACCTGGGTGGGAACTTTACAATAGGCTGGTAAAGTGTTGCTGCTTCTGTACAGGAAGATTACATCTGGAGTAGTGTGTACAGATTTAGCCTCTTCTCTGAAGAAAGGATGTTGTTATATTGGAAGCAGCTCAGAGATGGTTCCCTCAACTGATTCCTGCAATGAAGGTGCTGGCTTATAACGAAAGGATGATCAAGTTGACCCAGTAGCCATTGGAGTTTACAAAAATTAAAGATGATCTTATTTGAACAAAGTTGACAGAAGGAGTTAACAAGTGAAGGGAATTACACAGATAGTGGAGGAATCCATTCCGTTCTCCAGCCTGTTACACAGGAACAACAGGAGGATATTCAGGCCTTTGACCCTGATACAACAAAACAGGATGAGGCTATTCAGCCCCTGGAGCCTGATATACATTTACAGAAGGAGGCCAATCAGCCCCTCGAGCCTATAACAGTAGGCCATGCTGCACCAGTATCCTGTTCAACAGCAACAGGAGCAGTCTATTCAGCCTCCTCAAGTCTGTAACATAGGAACTGGAAGAGGTCACACAGTGACTCGAGGTTGTTACACTGGGATAACAGGAGGCCATTCAGACCCACCGAGCCTATTGCAAGGGAATTGGATAAGGACAAAAACTATCTGAGACTTCTTTCATGAGAAACGAAGAGGTAATTTATACACGTGTTTGTTTTATGGGAATAAGAGACGACGAATCAATCCCTCGGTCCCATCTCCGGGATACATGAGGAGACCGTTCAGTATCTCCACCTGTTATGGAGAAGTATGAGAAAACCCATGAGCCCCTCAAATTGTTACACAGCAGCAGGAAGATTCCATAACCTCCCAATCCTCAAAAGCATCAACAGGAGGAGGTCATTCTGGCCTTGGAGATGGCAACATGGGAACACCAGAAAGACATCAGCCAATCGAGTTTGAATACCAGCAACATGATGAGTCCATTCAGACATACATGGCTCTTACACAGCAATTGGAGCAGATCTCTTCAAGCCTTGTGCCCATAAAACAGGAATTCAAAGAAAACATGAAGGTTTTCGAAAGGGAAGAACTTGTAATAATGTAATACATGAGCGACTAAAGTTTAACAATAAACTATTGTAATTTAAGGCAAATTGCTAGAGTCCATTGTTCAGGACATATGCAAACTCAAACCACAATTCGTCAGAGTCAACATGGTTTTACGAAGTTCTGGACTAGTGGTGCTGGAAGAGAACAGCAGTTCAGGCCACAACCAAAGTGCAGCGAAATCGACATTTCGGGCAAAAGCCCTTCATCAGGAATAAAGGCAGAGAGCCTGAAGCGTGGAGAGATAAGCTAGAGGAGGGTGAGAATGGGCAGAAAGTAGCATAGAGTTAATGGGTGAGTGGAGGAGGGGATGAAGATGATAGGTCAGGGAGGAGCGGGTGGAGTGGATAGGTGGAAAAGGATATAGGCAGGTCGGACAAGTGCAGACAAGTCATGGGGACAGTGCTGAGCTGGAAGTTTGGAACTCGGGTGAGGTGGGAGAAGGGAAATGAGGAAACTGTTGAAGTCCACATTGATGCCCTGGGGTTGAAGTGTTCCGAGGCGAAGGTGAGGCGTTCTTCCTCCAGGCGTCTGGTGGCGAGGGAGCGGCGGTGGAAGAAGGCCCAGGACCTCCATGTCCTCGGCAGAGTGGGAGGGGGTGTTGAAATGCTGGGCCACGGTCTGGTATGGTTGATTGGTGCAGGTTTCCCCGAGATGTTCCCTAAAGCGCTCTGTTAGGAGGCGCCCAGTCTCCCCAATGTAGAGGAGACCGCATCGGGAGCAACGGATATAATAAATGATATTGGGGATGTGCAGGTAAAACTTTGATGGATGTGGAAGGCTCCTTTTGGGCCTTGGATAGAGGTGAGGGAGGAGGTGTGGGCACAGATTTTACAGTTCCTGCGGTGGCAGGGGAAAGTGCCAGGATGGGAGGGTGGGTTGTAGGGGGGCGTGGACCTGACCAGGTACTCACGGAGGGAATGGTCTTTGCAGAAGGCGGAAAGGGGTGGGGAGGGAAATATATCCCTGGTGCTGGGGTCTTTTTGGAGGTGGCGGAAAGTCAGCGGATGATTTGTCTTATGCGAAGGTTTGTAGGGTGGAAGGTGAGCACCAGGGGCGTTCTGTCCTTGTTATGGTTGGAGGGGTGGGATGTGGACGAGATGTGTTGGAGGGCATCTTTAAGCACTTGGGAAGGGAAATTGCGGTCTCTAAAGAAGGAGGTCATCTGGTGTGTTCTATGGTGGAACTGGTCCTCCTGGGAACAGATACGGCGGAGGCAGAGGAATTGGGAATACGGGATGGCATTTTTGCAAGAGGTAGGGTGGGAAGAGGGGTAATCCAGGTAGCTGTGGGAGTTGGTGGGTTTGTAAAAATGCCAGTGTCAAGACGGTCGTCATTAATGGAGATCTTCACCATGGATATCCAATCCCTCTACACCTTCATCTGCCATGACCAGGGCCTCCAAGCCTTCCGCTTTTTTCCTCTCCAGACGTCCCCAACACTACCCTTCCACCGACACTCTCATTCATTTGGCCGAACTGGTCCTCACCCTTAATAATTTCTCCTTTGAATCCTCCCACTTCCTCCAGAACAAAGGGGTAGCCATGGGCACACGTATGGAACCCAGCTATGCCTGTCTCTTTGTTGGCTACGTAGAACAGTTGATCTTCCGTAATTACACCGGCATCACTCCCCACCTCTTCCTCCGCTACATTGATGACTGCTTTGGTGCCACATCGTGCTCCCGCGAGGAAGTTGAGCAATTCATCATCTTCACAAACACATTCCACCCTGACCTTCAATTTACCTGGACCATCTCTGACACCTCCCTCACCTCTAGCCAAGGCCCTAAAGGAGCCTTTCACATTCACCAAAGTTTTATCTGCACTTCCACTAATATTATTTTTGTATCCTTTGCTCCCGATGCGGTCACATCTACATTGGGGAGACTGTGTGCCTCCTAGCAGAGCGCTTTATGGAACATTTCTGGGACACCTGCACCAATCAACCACACCACCCCATTGCCCAGCATTTCAACTCCCTCTCCTACTCCGCCGAGGACATGGAGGTCATGGGCCTCCTTCACCGCCACTCTCTCACCACTAGACGCCTGGAGGAAGAACGCCTCATCTTCAGCCTCGGAACACTTCAACCCCAGGGCATCAATGTGGACTTCAACAGTTTCCTCATTTCCCCTTCCCCCAACCTCACCCGACTTCCAAACTTCCAGCTCAGCACTGTCCCCATGACTTGTCCGGACTTGTCCAACCTGCCTGTCTCCTTTTCGACCTATCCACTCCACCCTCTCCTCTCTGACCTATCACCTTCATCCCCTCCCCCACTCATCCATTGTACTCTATGCTACTTTCTCTCCACCCCCACCCCCACTCTAGCCAATCTCGCCACGCCTCAGGCTCACTGCCTTTGTTCCTGATGAAGGGCTTTTGCCAGAAACGTCGATTTCGCTGCACGTTGAATGTTGCCTGAACTGCTGTGATTTTCCAGCGCCACTAATCCAGAATCTGGTTTCCAGCATCTGCAGTCATTGTTTTTACCCCATGGTTTTACTAAGGCTAAATTGTGTTTGAATTGATTGCTTGAGTTACTTGAAGTTGTCACAAACAAGGTGGATTGTGGGAATCCTGGAGATGGAACATATCTGGTCTTCCTGAAGGCATCGGATATGTCGCTTCTCCAAAGAGTAAATGGTAAGATCAGACAACATGAGTTTAGGAGTAGTTTATTAGCTTGGATGGAGGATTGGTTAACCAACAAAATGTAGTCAGATGGAAAAAATGTGTCATTTTCTTTTGGCAAATGCAACTTGTGGGTTGCCTTGGATTTCAGTAATCACGCCTCAACCATTTGCAATCGTTGGTATTATGGTACTAGGTTGACGGGATAGAAAATACAATGCCGCTTTTTCAGATGACACTGACATTGGTGGGAAATTAATTCAGAATGATGATGCAAGAGATTTAAAACATATGGATAGGTTGGTTGAATGGGTCAAAATTTGGCAAGGAAAATTAAAGTGTATAAATATGGGGCTATTCAAGTTGGCCAGTATAATAGAAAGATAAATTATTATCGAAACGGAGAGAAAGTTCAAAGTGTTTAGGTGCAGAGGGATCTGGGTGCCAGCTTGCATATCACAGAAAACCTGCATGCGGGTACTGCTAGTAATGAGAAATGCAAGCATTAATTTAGTATTTATTTATGTGACGATAGAGTAGAAAGGTAGGGAGTGTTGGTGTAGCTATGCAAGGCATTAGTGAGGCTGCAACTGGAGTACAGTTTGGGTGTTCTGCAGAATGAGGTATTTCCACCGGAGACAATTCAGAAGAGCTTCATTAGATTGATTCCATATTTGAAGTGTTTGTCTTATGAAGGGAAATTGACCAGTTTAGGCCTATACTCTCGAGTTTATAAGAATGAAAGGAGATCTCACTGAGATCTGTAAAATGCTAAAAGTAATTGCAAGTGTAGATGTGGAGTGGACTTTTTTTTCATGTGGCGCAATCTACAGCAAGAGACTAGAGTTTTAGGATGGAGAGATTACAGGAATGTAGAACAGAGGCTGCGATGACATCAGCCTCATCGAGGGGTTGGATTCCTCACAGATGCTCCTTGTTCTTCTTCAACTATTTGACTGTGTTTCCCAGGAATGGTGGAGGACTGGGTATCATACAAGAAGCAGGCACTCAGGATTAATCAGTTAGAGAGAACGTAACCAGTTGGGTCACACGGTGACCAGCGCTGAGTTCTCAAATATTTACAGTCTATATTAATGATCAGGCGGATGGAATAGATATACAGATGCTGAATTTGGTGATGTCCATAAGACCATAAGACATAGGAGTGGCAGTAAGGCCATTCAGCCCATCGAGTCCACTCCGCCATTTAGTAATGGCTGATGGACATTTCAACTCCACTTACCCGCATTCTCCCCATAGCCCTTAATTCCTTGTAACATCAAGACTTTATCAATCTCTGCCTTGAAGACATTTAGCGGCCCGGCCTCCACTGCACTCCATGGCAATGCATTCCATTGGCCCACACTCTCTGGCTGAAGAAATGTCTCCGCATTTCTGTTCTGAATTGACCCCCTCTAATTCTAACGCTGTGCCAACGGGTCCTAGTCTCCTCACCTAATGGAAGCAACTTCCTAGCGTCCACCTTTTCCAAGCCATGTATTATCTTATAAGTTTCTATTAGATCTCCCCTTAACATTCTAAACTCCAATGAATACAATCCCAGGATCCTCAGCTGTTCCTCGTATGTTAGACCTACCATTTCAGTGATCATCCGTGAACCTCCACTGGACACACTCCAGTGTCTATATGTCCTTCCTGAGGCGTCGTGCTCAAAACTGGATACAGTACTCCAAATGGGCCTCACCAGAGCTTTATAAAGTCTCAGTAGAACATCACTGCTTTTATATTCCAACCCTCTTGAGATAAATGACAACATTGCATTCGCTTTTTTAATCACGGACTCAACCTGTATGTTTACCTTTAGAGAATCCTCGACTAGCACTCCCAGATCCCTTTGTACTTCGGCTTAATTAATTTTATAACCGCTTAGAAAGTAGTCCATGCTTGTATTCTCTTTTTTTCCAAAGTGCAGGACCTCGCATTTGCTCACATTGAATTCCATCAGCCATTTCCTGGACCACTCTCCCAAACTGTCTCGATCCTTCTACAGCCTCCCCACTCCCTCTTCATTAATATATAACGTGAACAACTGTGGCCCCAACACTGAACTCTGCGGGACTCTGCTTGTCACCGGCTGCCATTCTGAAAAAGAACCTTTTATCCCAACTCTCTGCCTTCTGTCAGACAGCCAATCCTCAATCCATTCCAGTAGCTCACCTCGAACAACATGGGCCCTCACCTTACTTAGCAGCCTCCCATCTGGCACCTTATTAAAGGCCTTTTGGAAGTCTAGATAGACCACATCCACTGAGTTTCCCTGGTGTAAACTACTTGTCACCTTTTCAAAGAATTCTTATGTCGCTGTAATAAGCAACAGATTAAATTATCAAGAGAGGGTGGAGAGTCTGCAAATAGATTCAGAGAGTTCAAGACAATAGGTAATTGTTTTGCAGGTGGAATTTAACATGATATAACCTGTCATTCCATTTGCAGGAATAATGGAAGGCAGCATGTTACTGAAATGGAGAGGGATTACAGGACTTAATGATACTGTGTAGTGGGGGGGGGGGGGGTGGGGGGTTCACTCAGAGCCGTTTAGACACGGGAGGTTTTGCTCAATCCCAGATCGTCAGCTCCCAGACACTCCAAGTGACCCCATTGCTCTCTGTACACATGGAATACTTTGATGTGGTTGATTGGTGGTGGGGATGGTGTTTTGAAATGTGCGTCAAGGGGAGGCCTTTATCCAAGAGATATTAATTTCTTTCCACGTGGAGACCCGATGACGATGGGAATGGCTGACTGCTTCTGAATGAGGAGGCCGTGACTGCTGCCAGGACAGCGGGTATTCACCAACATGATGTACTGTACATGGGTACACTGTAACATTAATAGAGGGAGAGCTCCTTCAGTTCCTCTACCTCTCCGCATTTACATGGGTACTCTGCAGATGCAACTTTCAACATCGGGAATCCCACTATCCTGGATACACACGGCAGCTCCCTGCTGAGGGAGAAACAATCTATTAACCTCATCCACCACATATATACGCCATCACCGAATGGTGACATTGATGTTGAGATGCTGGGAAATGATGGACATGTCACCTAGCCCTACCTGGAAAGTTCTGGATCATAAAAGCTGAATGAAACTGTGACCCTAACAGCCACTGGCAGCACCATCTTCCCCCTGGTGTGAAGCTGCAGGTCGTGTTGAAGGAGGTGACACCGCTCTGTGACCAGCTCCTTGTTCAATCAGTGTTCCCTCACACTCCTGTGTTAAGTTAAGCTTGGTAAGCTGTTCCTGGAAAATCCGATGTGGATACAGCAGATCCCTTTCCCCACACATTCACTGCGGGGTTTCAGAGCTTCCCCTCTCTGAAGCCTCTGCTCTATTTGGTGTTCATGTTACACACCCAGAAAGTCTAACTACAGTCCCCAGGCTCCATCCAGAATTGGGTCACCAAATCCTCAGAGGTCTCCCAGAATGTCTGAGGCAGCTCGCAGCACATCCTCCAGCAAACCATCCCCCATCCCTCCAGTAAATTTTCCATTACAGGCGTCAGCCACAAACCCATTCGGCTACAAATGTTGTGGACTAGACCAGATCCCCTAAAAATGTTTCAAGAAGGCCGTTTAGACCCAAACCTTTCCTTATTTTGAATATAGATGGGAAATGTGCCTTACAGATATGTTGTGTCTGGTCAAACCATGCAACATTAAGTAAGATATAATCTATTAAAATGCTTTAGTTAAAATACAATCAAAGAAAATATTATTTTGGGATAGCTTATATGTTGGAACACTTACACAAACAATAGATACTGTACCGTCTTGGTTTACACCGCTTGGCACAAAGATATATTCAAATACAGTTCCTTACAGCACTTTTACAGTCCAGGAGGAAACAATGTCAACAGAGATCTCAGAGAGAAAAGCAGTTGAGGATCATGTATTGAAACTTCCAAACCTTTTGGTATCCCCAGCGGCTTCTGAATGCTGCATCTAAAAACAAAACGAGAAACCCTGATCTGGGAGAGTAGGCTACTGCCCTTCCATTGTTACCACCGTTTTAATGAAACCTAAAGTCATTATTAGTTATTTATTTAAACTGTTTTCAGACAGCAGTTCTGCACCTCTGCCTTTAAAACCTGTCTTCAAAAAAAAACCAAGAGAAAATAACCTTTTTACTGACAGTATTCTCACGACTCCATCTTTAATAAAATAATCCATCAATATACAAAGGTGGACTCATTTTAGGCCTCCTAAACTTCCTCTATCAGTAATCTGCAATGCATATACATTACATTGACTGTGAGAATACAAATGTTCACAAATAATTTCGACTTCAGGCATTTTGCTCCTGCCACAGAGTGCCTTTGTCTTTCTTCATCCAAGTCTCCACAACGTGTCAAAACGTAGTTTTTCTCGCCCTGTCAACTGTATAATTTCAAACTGAATGGCAGCAATAATAAGCTCAATCGAAACAGACTGGTATTTTTCTCCCTAAACTTCTCCAAGACCTTAAAGGGTTACGGTCAGTGATAAAGATTTGTCTCACATATGTTATTCACAATTTAAATGCTGAAATGTTGTAACGCCAACACCAAGCTCAAGGCCTCCTTCCCCATTGTGGAATAAATCTGTTGATGTTTGCACTGGACACTCCAACCACACGTTACATAATGGAGCACTCCTCATCTCTCCAATAGTCCCTCTGAATAACATAGCTCCTCATATCTCAGCACAAAAAGAAGTTACATACTTCTGTACCTCTTAATTCTCTAATCTCTTTACCTGCTACTCCCGGCCTATGTCAGTAAACCTTACTTTCACAGGGATATGTTCTAAGAAGATCTCACACATTCTTCTCAATCCCTCACAGAAACCAAACTTTGATTTCTGAACTCAATCATCATCATCAGCCATTTCAGCTTCTAACCTTGCCATTGTTACTCTCTGCTCTTCCACCCGAGTTCTCACGACTGCAGGAAGTGAATTGCTGAACGTCTCCAAAATAAAAATCTCTCTAAGAGTTTCATAGGGTTGCTCTGTTTTAATACCCTTCCCCACCTTTCAAAATTACTTTGTTTGATCCTTTAAAACTCAATATGCATTTAACTAGGGACCATTGTTTAGATTCCTGGAATGCTGTCTCTCGGCTTCTGGCCCAAGCTCATATGCACTTCATGGTGCATGCTTTCTTCACCATCCCATACTGGCCAGATACCTCCTCTGATAGGGATGCAAATACCTACCAGCTTTGTTTGATCAACTAAATCCACATGGTCACTGGTCACTGCATTTGTTCAGCCACTTTCTCAAACGAAGTTCAAAAGGCTTCCCCATTCTTCTCATCAAATTTAGATAATGTCGAGATGCATTTAAACAGAACTCCATCAGGCCATTGGTTACAATTGGGTTGTTCAACCTCACTAACCTCCACATCCAGCCGACCATCTATCTTTATCTCCGCCCTCTATGTCAACTTTCCTCTCTAATTGCTAACTGTTTAAGTTGCAACTCTCTGCTTTTCTTTTGTCCTTTTCTCTCTTTCTTCTACATCCCCTTTTCTTTTATTTCTACTTTTCATCATAATTCAAATTGTTTCAATTCCTTGTCATGTTCAAAGTGCCTCATTTGAAATTGAATTCCAGCCATTTCCAAAGAATCTGATGGCAGTTCCACCAAATGGAATTGCCGAGCTATAGCTGTAATTATCTCTCGTTTTCTCACAGACAAACACAACCCCAACTCCAGCTTGTCTGTCACTTCGTAGAGCTTTGCCTTCATGACCTTCTGTAAAATCCCCAACTTCACTTTTTCCACACCCAGAGAACTCTTAGTGACTGAAAGAATCTTTACACACAAAACACTGTTTAAACCAACCGAATTCAACACCAGAACAAAAGACACTAACAACTATCATACGCGACCTTTGAACCCAATAGCCTCCTGGTTCAGAAACTCTAGTGTCTGCATGAGCTTATTCTGGATACTCTGGTTCCTCCCACAACCCAAAGATGTGCATGTCAGGTGTATTGGCCATGATGCATTGTTTGTAGTTTTCAGGGATGTGTGCGTTAGGTGCCTTAGTCGGGGTAAATGTGTAATAATAGGGTAAAGGAATGGGTCTGGGTAGGTTACTCCTCGGAGGGTCGGTGTGGACTTGTTCGTTCGAATAGACTGTTTGCATACTGTAGGGATTGTAATTCTAAACCCAATTTGGTGTTACCGATTTAGAACAAGACAAAAGTCTCCAGTTTACTATAGACCAAGCAGACTGTCTCAAACTATTTTAAGAAGGTAGCTTGGATGCCAACCTTTTCTTATTTTAAAGGTAGATGTGAGTTGGGAGTTTCAGATGTAATGCTACTAGTAAAACCACTCACCAATAAGCAAATCACAACATATTTAAACACTCTAATGAAAATCCATACAAAAATGAAGATTAATTTAGAATAACTTAACTATTGGAAACCTTAACTGAATGATGGATACAGTACCTTCTACAAAGGCACTGTTCCAATTTATTAACTTCACCTAAACACAGGATGGCACGGTGGGTGGCATGGTGGCATAGTGGTTAGCACGGCTGCTTCACTGTGCCAGAGACCCGGGTTCAATTCCCACCTCAGGCAACAGACTGTGTGGAGTTTGCACATTGTCCCCGTGTCCACACGGGTGCTCCGGTCTCCTCCCACAATCCAAAAATGTGCCAATTAGTTGAATTGGTCATGCTAAATTCACCTAGTGTTAGGTGAAGGGATAAATATAGGGGAATGGGTCTGGATGGGTTGCTCTTCCACGGGTCGGTGTGGACTTCTTCGGCAGAAGGACGTGTTTCCACACTGTAGGTAATCCAATCTAATCTGAACACCCCCCCCCCGCCTTGGCAAAAAGGAGCATTCAGACATACATTCTTGCATACAGTTCTCCAATCCAGCAGGAAACGGTATCAAGTGAGGTTTCAGAGAGAATAGCATCGAGGGATAAGTTACTAAAACTTCCAACCCTTCTGTGACCCCAAGCAGCTGTTAACTGTTACATCTACAAGAACAAAAAACTGAAAAGCATGTCTGTGCGAGCAGCCATTGTTACTACTATTTACTAAAAACACTAAGTTGTTTACTTGAGCCGTTTTCAGTAGGCAGTTTGGCCTTTAAGATCTCTAACTAAAAAAAAGGAGAAAATAACCTTTTTTAAAAAAAAGTGACAGCATTGTCATACAATTTAGATGCCTGGTCCTTTACCCAAGGGGCTTCCTCGTGTTACTGATAGTAAGATGATCTGAGAGGGGCAAACACAGGTTCAGACCAAGTTACAAGGATGTGTCTCATGACTTCTGAAACACACCTGTTCACGGACTATCACATGGGGCATACCGGGAAGTGAACAACTGCTTGACACATCCCATTTCATTTTTTCTGAGCTACACAATTCTAGCACTCGATACACTAGGGAGCCAAATCCCAAGGCCAGGGAAAGATACAGAGGGACAGAGAGATTCACAGTAAAGACAGAAACAGACAATTAATTAACTGAAAAAGATGTTGTGGAAATATGGGGGAAAGACAGGGCAGTGGGACTAACTGCAGAAGTGAGATGTTCGAGAGTAAAATTACAAGAATTAGAACATTGAACAAAGGCATTGTCAGATCAGCGGAAATGGTTTGTTACATCAAATTCTGAACCTGCTTCATAGAACACCACAGACAACATAAACTGGGACAAGATGACAGCCCAGCATGGAGAGCTGTGCAGACCATGCTAGTGTGTTGCTCAGTAAACTGCACCATCTGCGCAGTATGAGAGTATTGCAAACGTTACTATCATATGCTAACTATACTCGCAACAGATTACTCCCTACAATGGGAAAGTTGCTCTCTCTGCGTGTGTGTGTGTGTGTGTATGTGTTCATCAGAGACTGAAAGAGAGAGTGTGTGCGTGAGCAATTGGAGTGGTTGAATGCGAAACTCATTATTTGAGAAGGAACGCACATGGAGGAAACTATTTTAATTATGAACAACTGGCAGGCTTTTTGTTAATCAACAGAGAGAGACGAGAGAAGTTTCATGAACAGATGAGGTAAAGTGTATGAGAATGCTTAAATAAAGTCATTGCCAGACATAACAGCAATATACATCGGCGTGCACATGAATGACAGATGGATGGGTGTTTGGTGTGAGTTCAAATCAGATTTGCTTCGGCAGGATTGAAACCAGGAGTATCAGCAGCAGATTATTGGCTTCACTAAGACTGTACTTCATAGCTCAAGGTTCAAACAGCAGATGCAATAAACCAGAGAGATATATCCTGGAGTAGTGAGCATTTCAAGTTAGAAATGGTCAGGGAATGGTGTCAAGGTTCAGCTCATGGTCAAAGGGATGTCCCACAGTTGTGACTTGTATGCTTCAGCCTCAGATATTGGCCAGGGATGGGATGGAAACAGTGGTAGGAAGTGGAATTTGGAACCAGAACAGCAGACAGTGACTTCCATGCTCTTAATATTTAAATAACAAAGGCAATGATACAATGCATTGTGGTTCTCCGCTGGAACTGAGTAGGTCAACATAGAGACCCGTGAATAACACTGCCAGAGCATAGAGCGAGACAGTAACCGAACACGTTCATCGATGTAGTTAGTAGTGGTCTGGAGAGTGAATATCTGGATTCAGAGTTTCAACAGGAACAATAATAGTGGCAAGAAGTTTAGACTATATGAAAGAATAACAATACAGTCATAATTGGTTTATAGAAAATAACATCTGGACAGTGACGCTTACCAGGAACACCAACGATAGCCAGGAAGGGATAATAAAAGTATTGAATAATGAGAAGAGCGTAATAGATCCGCCATGAAAATGACAACCAATCAAATGCAGAAAGATACCAAACATAATCGGATAAACTCCTGTCTATTGTTGGAATATTCCAGTCTAATATTCTCAGTATCTGATCCATTGTTGGAACATTTCAGTCGAATGTTCGCATATTCTGATCCATTGTTGGAATATTCCAGTCTAATGTTCTCAGATTCTGATCTCTCCTCCCCCTTTCTCTGGATCTGCTGATCCCTGTCAGTCTTGTCGGTGATGCTCCCGCTCATGTTATGGGATAACATGATGAACGGTGCCCATTTATCATTAAAAGATGGAAACCCTCCACTTGGATAATTAGAATCCATCGAGACTGGCATTAATCACAGTCACTGAACAAATAGGCTCAGTTAACCAGTTCCATACATCACTTTTCATATCACTGTACTGGGTTTGGATGGAATGGATGAGTGTTGCTGGGGGTTGGACCATAAACCTTTCAATCTTTTTTATCTTTTTTGCCTTGTATATGAGAGTATTAACAGAACACTGCAGGGGTCTATATATGTTCTACTCTGTTTATGAAAGGAAGCAGTTATAAAATAACAGATCGGCTGCAGAAAAAAAAAGGCGGTTGGGCAAGTTTCTAGATACCTGAATACAAAGTATGGTACTTATTGACCAGTGAGAGGCTACTCCTGGTTTTAATGTCCTGCTATCAAATCCTTTCATAACGTTGACACAGAGCATTGAGACTGCTGCTCAGCAACAGGCCGAAACCATTCTGTCCCTATGGATCGCTTACAGAGGGATAAGAGAAGACAATTCAGATCATATTAGCCTGTTGCTACTTGAAAGGTGGAAAGCTGGAATATTGGCACATTTTGTCAAAAGAATCATTCGGAACAAAGAGCTGTGTCGCTGCAGCTGTATGAGGTTGTTACTGAGAGGGCACCTGGAGTACATTGTGTTGTTTGTGTTTCTGTAACTGAGACGGAATGGGCCTATATCAGATACAGTTTACTGGCTGCTCATAATCCACGGGTTGCTGTGTCATTTAATGTCTCGTGTCTGTTATACAAAGACAGGAGGAGCCCATGAAGCCTCTCGAGTGTGTTATAGAAGAACAGCAGGAGGCCATTAAGCCTCTTGAGTCTATTACAGAGGAAAAGGAGGAAGTCATTCAGCCTCTCAAGTCTGTTACAGAGGGACAGGAGGAGGCCATTCAGCCTCTCAAGCCTGTTCCAGAGGGCCAGGAAGTGTCTATTTAACTTTTCAAGCCTGTTACGCATAAATATTAGTTTTACACTAGTTGTAAAATAGGAAAGACCTGATGTAAACATTAAAGTTCCAACTTTGACTAAGGCCAATTTTGAAAGTGTTTAGGCGAGCCCTGTGAAAGGCTGACTGGGATACCCTATTCACAGGTAAAGGGATGGTTGGAAAATGCAAGGCCATCAAAACATATTTTCAGAGAGTCCAGAGCCAACGTGTTCCTATTAGTGAGATGGGCAAGGCTGGTAGGTGCAGGGAGTGCTGGATGGCTAGATATATTGATTTTATGGTCAAGGTAAGGAAGGAGGCATATGTCAGGTAAACAGAGCTGAGATCAAGTGGATCCCCAAAGGAGTATAATGGCAGTAAGTGTATAGTCAATGGGGAAATCGGGTCAGAAAAATGTGGACGTGAGATGGCTTTAGAAATAGGGTTAACGAGGCATTGAAGAAATTCTGCAAATCCTTTAATGGCAAAAGATTAACTCGGGAGAGAATAGGGCCTCTTAAGAATCAGTAAGCCTATCTATGTGTGGAACCACAAGAGATCGAAGGGATTAGAAACAAGTATTTCTCCTCAGTATTTAATGTGGAGGGGGTTAGAAGAGCCAGAGAATTAAGAAATATTTAGTGATATCTTGAAAAGTATCAATATTACAAAGCGATGTAGGACATTTCAAAATATATAAAGATGAGCAACTTCCAGAAACCTGACCAGTTGTATCCCAAAAGTATGTGGGAAGCTAGGAAAGAGATTGCTCAGCATTTTGCTGATATATTTGTATCATTGTTTTCCACAGGTGATATATCAAAAGACTGGAGGGCTGCTAACATAGTGTCATTATTTAAGAAAGTAAGGAAAAAGCAGTTAACTATAGATCAGTGAGCCTGAGGTCAATGGTGACTAAATTGTTGGAGGGGGTTTTGAGGGAAAGGATGTACATGCATTTGGAAAGACAAGGACTGAAGAGGGGTTTATACATTTGAGATCACGTCTCACTTACTCGGTGGAATGTTTTGAGGAAGTGATGAAGATGATTGATGAAGCCAGGACAGTGGATGTTGACTTTATGGAATTCAGTAAGAAAACCAAAATGTTCTACTTAGTAGACTGGTTAGCAAGGTCAGACTGCCTGGGATCCAGGGAGAGCTCGCCATTTAGATCCAACATTTTCTTTACAATTGGAGACAGGGCGTGACAGTGGATGTTTGTCCATTGAAATGTGACCAGTGGTGTGCTGCAAAGATCAATAGTGAGTCCATTGCCTTTTGTTAATTATACAAAATATTTGCACTTGAGTATATGAAGTATGGTCAGTAAGTTTGTAGATAATTCCAAATTTGATGGTGTAGTCGACAGTGAAGAATGATCTCTGAGACTATAATGGGACCTTGATTAGGTGAGCCAAAGGATGGCAGATGGAGTTAAATTTAGATAAATGTGAGGTGTTGCATTTTGGCAAGACAAATCAGGGCAAGAAATGAAGGTAGGTTTCTGTCGAAAGTTGCCACTCAAAGAGAACTCCATTGAAATTATAGAATCCCTACAGTGAGGAAACAGGCTATTCGGCCCATCGAGGCCACCCCTCTAAACAGTACCCTACTGGACAAACCCCTATCCCTCTGAGCCTGCATTTCCCATGGCTAATCCACCTCGCCCACACATCCTTGGGTTATTGGGGCAATTTAGCATGACCAATATACACTTGCCTGTATATCTTTGTACTGTAGCACCCGGAAGAAACGCACGCAGACACGGGGAGAATGTGAAAACTCCACACAGACAGTCATTCAAGGATGGAATTAAACCCAGATTGCTGTGCTCTGAGGTAGCAATGCAAGCCACTGAGCTACTGTGTCACCTTGTGGTGCAGGTTCTCCTTTCCTTGAAAGTGCCGTCACAGGTAGACAACATAGTGAAGAAGGCACTTGGTGATCTTCCCTTTATTGGTGCGTGCTTTGAGTCTATGCGCTTGCATGACATGTTGCATCTGTACAGGACATTGGTTTGGCCACTTTTGTAATATTGCCTTTAAATCTGGTCTCCCTGCTGTCAGAAAGATGTTGTCAAACGTGACAGGGTACAGAAGAGATTTAAAAGAATGTTGCAGGTGTTGGAGGGTTAGAGTTACAGGGAGAGTTTTAATAGGCTGGGACTATTTTCAAGTGTTGAGGCTGAGGGGTGACCTTAAAGAGGTTTATAAAATCATGAGGGGCACAGATAAGGTAAACAGTCAATGTCTTTATCCCAGGATAGGCGAGTCCAAAATTACAGGACAAAGGTTTCAGGTGAGAGGGAAAAGATTTATAAAGGGAAATGAGGTATACCACTTTCAAAGAGAGACTGCAGTGTTTATAGACTGAGCACCCAAAAGAGCTGGTGGAGGCAGGCACGGTTATACCATTTAAAAGACATTTGAATGGGTACGTGCATAGGAAGGGTTTAGACGGGTATATGCCAAGTGCTGGCAAGGGGGACGAGATTAATTTAGGATATTTGGTCAGAATGGACAACTGGATCGAAGGGTCGTTTTCCGTGCTGTACATCACTGAGAAACTGTTGACTCTTGAGTGTATAACACAGGAACAGGAAGAGCTATTCACGTTCTGAATTCAGTCAGTCAGCTTGTTTGCTCAATTACTGAGAGTCGAATACAAAAATACATCATTCTGAATTTGATGGTACTTTTCAGAAACAGGAGAAAGGCTTTTAGTCAAGAGAAGCTGTAAGGAATGTGAAGAGGCCATTCAGTCCCTCAACCCCATTCCACAGGAGCAGCAGGTGAGCACAGAGAGATTGGAGCCTGGTAGTCAGTACCAGGAGGAGGACATCTACTTTCACAAACTTGGGATCACTCAGTTGCTCAAGACTGGGGCAGGAGCAGGAGGTAGTCACTCAACTGCTCGAGACTGGGGCGCAGAAATAGGATGCAGTCGCTCAACTACTCGAGACTGGGACACAGGGACAGGAGGGAGTCATTCAACCGCTCGAGACTGGGGCTCAGAGACAGGAGGGAGTCATTCAACTGCTCGAGATTGGGGCACAGGAACAGGAGGGTTTCATTCAACTGCTCAAGACAGGGACTCAGGGACAGGAGGCAGTCACTCACCTGCTCGATACTGGAACACAGGAACAGGAGGGTGTCACGCAACTGCTCGAGACTGGGAAACAGGAACAGGAGGCAGTCACTCAACTGCTCGAGATGGAACATGGAAACAGGAGGCAGTCACTCAATTGCTCGAGACTGGGACTCGGAACAGGAGGCAGTCACTCAACTGCTCGAGACTCGGACACAGGATCTGGAGGCAGTCACTCAACTGCTCGAGATTGGGACGCAGGAACAGGAGGCAGTCACTCAACCACTCGAGAATGGCACTGAGAAATCTGGAGGCTTGTGAGGCCCCAGGATCCTGTTACACGGGGACAGCAGGAGGTGACTCACTCCTCAACAGCTTTGGGCACTGGGAGAGGAGGGGAGTTTGCCTGTTACAAACAGAAAGAGATGAATAAGTTGCATTCATGGGTCCACACAATCCTGCCCCACCATTCACTCAGAGCACGGCTGATCTGATGGTGATTCCCTCATTCCATTTTAAGGAGACACCCCTCTTTGCAGCCTCTGCTCCATTTGTTGGTCATGTTGCAGACACAGATGCCATAGCAACAGTCACCATCACTCATCCAGAGGGTCGGGTCTAATCAGATGAGTCAGGATTTGAAGGGACCAATCACAAGAATGAAAACACAAAATAAAGGCACTGCCAGATGTTTAGTTCTCTCACATTCGCAATCCAACTCACATAACCAGCCCATCCATTGTACGTTCAAGATGGAGCACTGTATAGATCCAGCTAGCGTACTGCTGAATGCAACCCAGCAATGTCCAGAGTGGAACTCTGTGCAGCCCACACCAATGCCTGATCCATAATCATTTGCTAAATGTCCAGCATAGGGAGCTGTGCAGACCACACTGGTTCATTCATATATAACCACAGGCTTTTGCATTGTTCGGTAACACTGTGTTAGATCACTGCCCAGTGTGGGGAAACTTGCAGCCAACGCTGGCAGTGACAGGATGTGCAGCTCCCATCCATTTACAGCTTTATATCTCCATTGCACCTTGATGAGGGAACATCGCTGAAAGGGAGAGATGTAAATTGAAACAGTTTCAATACCAATAGTTCCGACTCAGGTGCATACCACTCCAGTATTTAAAGATGAAATAACAGATAATGTTGAGTGAGGTTTTGTGGATGGTGCAAAGAAGTAAGAGGGGGTTGGTGCTGTTATCGTGGTTGCACTATAAGCCTCCAAATAATCAATGTGAATTAGAGAAACAAATATTCAGGGAGGCTGAGCAATAGGATTGTCATAATAGGTGATTTTAATTATACTAACATAGACTGGGACTTCCAAAGGATTCAGGACTTAGATGGAAAGGAATTAGATAAGTGTGTTCAGGAAAGTTTCCACAAGTAGCATATAGAGGGTCCTACTCGGGAAGGGACAGACTCGACCTACTGTTGGGACATAGGGCAGGATAGGTGACAGAGGTAAAGTGGGGGAGCATTTTGGGACCGGTGACTAGAATTGTATTAATTTTCAAATAGTTATGGGAGGGACAGAATTGGTCCACAGATTCAAGTTCTAAATTGGGACGAGGCAAATTTTGTTGGAATTAGACAGCGACTTGCAAACGTTGATTGGAGTAGCTTGTTTCCAGGCAAAAGGACCTCTGGTATGTGGAAGGCCTTTAAAAGTGAGATAGCTCGAGTTCAAAGTCTATGTTTCTGTGAGGGTGAAGGGAAAGTGAGGCAGGAAGAGAGAACCCTGGATGACAAGAGATAATCAGGCTCTAGCCAGCAAAAAGGAGGGCTCAGGTTCAGGCAGCTGGAATCAATGGAATTTCTGGAGAGACACAGGGATACAGGAGTTTACTGAAGAAGGAAATCAGGAGGGCGAAAAGGGGGTATGACATAGCCTTGGCTGAGAAAATTAGGGTGAATCCAAAGATGTGCTTTCTGTATAGTAAAGAAAAAGAACGAGAGAGAAAAATAAAGAGAAAATAGGACGCATTCATGTGTAAAACCACAACAGATGGGTGAGGTCCTCAATTTCCCCTCTGTGTTTACCATGAAGAAAGACATGAAGATCTGTGATCTTTTGGGGGGTTAGTTGTCGTATCCTGGTTCCGTTCATATCACAGTAGAGATGCTGTTGGACATATTAGAATGCATAAAGTCAGATAAATCTCTTGGTCCTGACCAGATATATCCAAGAGCACTGCAAGAGGCGAGAGAAGACAGTTCAGGGGCCAAGGTCCCGGAAGTCGGGGCAGTAGCAAATGTAGTGCCCTTATTCAAGAAGGGCTGCAAAGAAAAGCCTGGGAAATATAGACCAGTAAGCTTCACATCAGTTTTCGGTAAACCACTTGACAAGGTTCTGAGTGATAAGATGTGCATGCATTTGGAAAGACAGAGTTTGACTTGGAGCAGTCAGCATAGCTTTGTGCATGGCAGATCATGCCTTACACATTTTATTAGAGATTTTTGAGGAAGCGACTAGGAAGGTTGACGAGGGCAGGGTTGTGGACATAGTCTATATGGATTTCAGTCAAGCCTTTGGTAAGGTTCCAGATGGTAGGCCGCTCAAGAAGGTTAGATCGCATGGACTCCAAGGTAATCTGACAAATTGGCGACACAGTTGACTTGACGTTAGGAAGCAAATGGCTCTGGTGGAGGTATGCTTGTCGGACTGGAGGCCTGTGACTAGTGGAGTGCCTCAGGGGTCAGTGCTGGGCCCATTGCTGTTTGTTATCTATATCAACTGTTTGGACGAGAGTGCGCAACGCAACATTAGGTCGGATTTTAATGATGAATGAGAAGGCCTTAAGGAGTGTAAGTGGAACAAAGGACATTAGAGATCAGGTGCACGGTTGTCTGAAATTTGTGTCACAGATACACAGGACAGTGAAGGAGGCTGTTGGCACACAGGTCTTCATCAGGGCGTTGAGTATAGAAGTTGGGACGTTATGTTGCAATTACACAGGATGTTGGTAAGGCTGCAGTTGGAGTATTGGGTTCAGTTTTGTTCTCCTTGCTCTAGAAAAGATATTATTGAATTAGAAAGAGTGTAGAAGGAATTTCAGAGATGTTTCCTTGGCTAAAGGGTTTAAGTTATATGGAGAAGTTGGACAGGTTAGGACTTATTTCTTTACAGCCTAGGAAACTGAAGGGGGTTCTTATATAAGTGTAGATAGTTTGTGAGAAGATTTGTAGCTCGAGTGTTCATTGTTGTGGTTCTGTTCGCCAAGCTGGGGATTTGTGATGCAGACGTTACAGCCGACAGCTGGAACTGACAACTGGAAGCGGCTGATACAAACCATTATAAATGCCAGAGGAAACATCACAGAAGCGCTTCACAGGAGACCCCCAAGTACAGAGGATGTCACCTAGGCAGTGGACGAAACGTCTGCAACACCAATTCCCAGCTCGGCGAACAGAACCACAACAAGAAGTGTATCGGGTGAATACTTCTTTTTTTTCCCGCAAGGTTGGAGAATCGAGGACTAGAGGAAATTTGTCAATGCTTCGAGAGGAATAAAATAAAAATTAACCCGTAGGGGCAACTTTTTTACAGAGAGCATGGTACACATATGGACTGAGCTGACAGTGGAAGTGGTTGAGGTGCGTACAATAACAACATTGAAAACGCATTTGAACAAGTACACAGATAGGAAAATATTAAAGGATACAAAGCAAGGGCAGAGAAATTGGATGAGTGTGGATGGACATTTTGTTCGGCATGGAACAGCTGGGCAGAAGGGCCTGTTTCCGTCTGTAGAACTATATGACAGTAAATACGTGTGTTTGGGGATAGAGACAGGGAGGGGAGACTGAGAAAAAATGTCATGGAAAGATATGTTCACTGTTTCCAGAATGCTGAAATGAAGACATTTTGATAGTATCATGCAATACGGGTCAGTATTATGAAGAATTATGAGTGAATGGTATATTAGTATGAGTTCAGGCGATGGAGAGTTATGAATGAGCATTTGTCCTGCAGCTTTGTAACTGGGAGGGAGGACTGCAGAGTCTTCGACACATTGAGCTGTATAAATCAGTAATTTGTCTCAGTTTCATTTTCGTTAAGTGTGACAGAGGGATTGTCTGTACAAAGCTGAGCTAGTTTTGTGGTGCTATTGTATCGAATTCACCTCATTAGCTACACATCCCACCCCATGGTGTCCCTCTCATTCAATACCAGCCCAATTCTCCGACCCATCATGATTGACCAGACGGCACTCCGGCACTTTTACCCAAGTTTTCTTCAAGTGCCTGTTCAAGGGCATTTCGCATGGAATGCACTCTCCTAACAATATATTCCATCTGCTTTATATTTTCATACGAGAGTCAGCATGCTTTACACAGACCAAACAAAAAATCTACATTATTTTATGGTTATAGATGTCCAATCACACTTAGTAATTCTGGTTACTTCACTTGACTCACCTTAATGATATTAAATCAAAGACAGCTTCTTAACACGTCTTGTTATAAAATATAATTTCGAGCAGAGAATGTTTTTACCCTCAGCCGTTTTGTTGACCGTTATCTGAATTGTACCATTTTCATTGTTATGAAAGTTTCTCTTGCCCTTTCCCTGTGACTGTTTCTGTCTGTGACAGTTGCATTGTCTCTCACTTAGTTGGACGGCAGGTTTGTGATGTAGAGGGAGGCCAACAGCGCAGGTTCAGTTCCTCACACTGACAGGGGTTACCATGAAGAGGACGCTCTCTCAACCTCAACCTCACCCCATCACCCGAGATGTGGTGACCCTCAGGGTAAACCAGCATGAGTGGTCTCTCCAATGAGAGTTCTTTGGGACTCTATTCTTTCAATGTTAGCATTTTATTTTTTTAAAAAAGTAATCTTATTGAAAAGATTTTTTATATTATCATAACCGAATAACAACACAACTCAAATAACTGAACAAAATTACACTCGTGTGCATGTACATACAAAACAAGTTAAAAGCACAAAATGGACAGAAGAAAAACAAGAATAAAGAATAAGTAATGAATAAATAGTACACCTCAGCATAACAAAACGATAACTCTCGTTCTTCAAGAGCATTAACTGATACGCATTTTTATGTTCATAATTGTTCCTTGCTGGATATTAGATTCATTAGACAATATAGTCATGGCTATATAAAAGCCCTTCTTAATGTGACAGATAAACCTGCATCGTGGTAATCCAAAAAGGGCTGCCATGTCTTATATAAATCTCTGGTTTTTTAATGCATCATACTGGTGAGAAAGTCCAAAGGGATATTCTCCATGAAGAACTTACGACGACACAACAGACCCAGGGTTTTCAGACATCCAACACAACAGAACATGTTTTCTAGCACAGAAAGTAAGGATATAATTTTTTCGTCATGTGCATCTGCGTAAGGTACCCTGAGCAGGCCCAGGAAAAGAAAAACCGGGTCCATCTCCAATTCAGTCCCCAATACCTACTCTATCACAGCTACCACAGTGCTCCAATATATATGAAGCCTGCAGCAGGACAACAAGCAATGAGTAAGAGTGTCTGTAGTCATTCTGCACTTACGACAGGCTGAAGATAATCCCACTTCGCATTTTGAGAGTCAGTCTGGGGTCAGATAGACACCATGAAGAATTTTCAACTGCATGGAATGGGTCCTATTACAGATCAAAATCCTTCGAGCATTTTCACAAATATCCTCCCATCTCTCCGAGGTGTTCTGAACCCCCAGCTATCTTTCTCGCAGACATCACAACGCTGCACAGTCTCGTCTGAGGGGACACACTCCAACTAATGATAAAGGGTACTGGCAGCGAGTGTATTCTAAGCAATAAGCACCCACTTCTCTCTATCGGATCTGTGAGAGTCTGGTAAAGGTAATTTTTTTTAAAAATCAAGATAAAAAAAACAGAAGAGGTCTCTACTAGGTAGTCCATACTTACGAGTTATTTGATCAAATGATGTCATTCTTTCTCCCTCAAATAACACGTGGTGGCTCAGTAGTTAGCACAGCAGGCTCACAGCACCAGGATCCAAAGATGTGCAGGTTAGATGAATTGGCTATTGATAAATCACCCATAGTGTTCAGGGATGTGTAGGTTGGAGCATTAGTCAGGGTAAATATAGGATACTAGGGGAATGGGTCTGGGTGTGTCGAAGTCGACTTGTTGAGCCCAAGGGCTTGTTTCCACACTGTAGGGATTCTATTAATTCTAAATCACTCAAGCAAGTTGCACCCCTGGCTTCCCACAGTTTAAACATGGAATCCATTATCCCCGGTTGACAACTTGTTATACCAATTATAGGGGTAAGCAGCATAGTTTTGGCTATATTGCCCTCGACCTGACATATTGGCATTCATGCTTTAACTTTATTGATAATTATTGGGTTATGACAATACTCCATAAATGTTGTCATTTTGCTTAAGAACAACAGACTAGTAAAGGTTCACTTTGTCTGAGAGGGTTCAAAATCTAACCGTATTGACACCGAGTCCTCAGTGGCCCAGACATTAACATAGGATAATAAAGAGCTTAATTGATAGCTTTTAATCTGGGAGATCTACTCCCCACACTCTGTGGGGTAGTTGTAATTTGGTTAGCTTGATAAAGAGTCGCTTATGGTGCCAAATAAAAGAAGCAAACCAGCCATTAAGTCTCCTAAATATCTGTCTGGGAAACATCAAAGGAAGCATGCACACGGGGTATAGCAAATTAGGAAGGACATTCATTGGAAGAACAGCTATCCGACCTAGCCAGGATGTTGGAAGTGCATCCCATCTTTGAAGGTCTTGTTTAATTTTGTCAAACAAATGGACAGAGTTCACGTTAAATAAATGATCAAAGACCGATGTAAAGAATATACTGAAATAGGGAAATCACCCCCGTGACCATTTAAAAGGAAACCAGGGTTTGCCTTCAACATCAGGTATTTCCCTGATACCTCCCATAGGCATGGCCACAAACTTTGTAAAATTAATTTTATAGCCCGAAAAGGTGATAAGCGAAATAATGCATTACATCACGTGAGCTGCCGAAACTGTGGGATTTGACAAAATCATAAGACCCTCATCTGCATACAACATAATCTTATGTTATTTCGATCTTACTTCTGGGCAGGAATGTTGGGATAATATTCCCAATTGTGTAGGATGCCACCGAATCTAAGATTGTTGCAGGGATGGGGAAGAGATCAACCCTCGTCTGCCATTTCTGCGTGTTAAAGGAGAAAATAAAATCCCTACTTGTGAGGCATATCTGCCTCCAGACATCTACAAGCTCTAATTCTGCACACAAATCCATTCATTGCTTACATCATAACGAGGGTATTTGGGACATTTGGACACTCTGTCCACCGTGGGTCCATAAGACAGTTGAAATCTCCTTCTACAATTATGTGCCACGATGCAAGATAACTTAATTTGGAAAATGCATCTACCAGGGTTTTAAGATTGTGCACCGGGGGTGGGGGGCTATAAACATTCAAAATACTGTATTACTTCCCATAGTTCAAGACTTTGGGGATGATGATCCTCCCGTGATTGTCTAATGCAATCTAATAATTTAAATGGAAGATTCTTCTTCACTAGGATGGCTTCTCCCCTACTTCTTGTATTAAAGACGAGAACAAAAAAAAACCCGATCAAACCGCCCTGTTTTAACGTCAAATGTTCCTTGCCATCAAGGTGCATCTCCTGCAATTGGACAACATTCACCCTCTCTTTTTGAAGACTAGAAAGTACATTTTCCCTCTTGACTGGCAGATGGCTCCCCTTAATGTTCCAGGTACAACATTTAAGCACATCATTATCCATAACTCATTGTAGCAATATTTCTATTTTTTTCACATCGAATTATGCATCCCTGATGATTAATGAAAAAAAAAGACTCATTGAGCCTAAAAACTGTACCACCTAAAACTACTACAACTAAAAAGCTCTCAAAACTTTCCAAAGCTAAACACATAAAAAAAACAAAGAATGAAATAAAATCCAAAATGCCAATCACACTCGATTGGGGAATTTACCGCCTACTGTGGACGCTTACATATCTCAAAACTTTATCTTGTGCCCGCTACCAATATGGAAACCTGGGCAATTAACAACAAAAATCGGGCTTGAACTGCCCTTCGGTTGGCACTTAGTCATCACAACTTCCTTTGTAACACCCTCCAGCTTGAGCTGCACCCCAGACACAAGCAAAGAAAGAGAAAAAGAGTAGTAATACTGATGAAGAAGTTAAAAAATGAGTACTCAACCCAGTCCCGGCTATAATTTAATACTGGTTAATACCAGAAAAATCCAACAAAATGTTTTTAGGAGAAACATGATTATCTAAATATCCAGCTTACATTAAAATGTCCATAAAGTTTTCGCTTTCTCTGAAGAGTCACGCGAGTTCGTGGATCCATTGAAATCAATGCAGGGCACCACTGGGTACCGTGAGGAATACTGAATCCAGAGTTCCCTTACTCTTCTCTTAATCTCATCAAAAGATTTGCTTTCCTGAATCACCGCCGCTGAAAAGTCCTGAAAGTACATAATCCCGAGCTCTGGTGAATTAAACCCATCAGATCTTTCCTCTGGGTTCTGAAAGCTTCCACCAGTCTTTGTTTGTCCCCATAACTATGTAATCGCGCAAGGACAGGATGAAGGCGTTGGTCTGAGTCTGACTTCCACGCCGTAACCCGATGAACTGTCTCAGTCTTCACCCGTCCCTCCTCAGTTTCGAAGTGAAGGGATCACTGCAGCCAGTTCTTGAAAAAAACTCACCAGCTGACCACCTTCTGTCCGCTCCAGCAAACCGACGATGTCAATATTCATCATCTTACCCCTGTTCTCGAGATCGTCATCTTGTTCAGTTAAGGTGCAGACCTGTTTTTCAGGGGCGAGGATCCTCTCCCGAGAGGAATCGATCACGGTCTCTGTCGCTTCAGTTCAGCGCTTGGCATCGTCTGTTCTGTTTCCAAGGCTGTCAAGTTGCTGCTCATGTTTTTGGAGCACGGCTGAGAGCGGCTCTAGCCACGGCTGAACTGTTCATCAATCATGGCTTCAATCATTTCGCGTAACTTGGTGAACTCAGTGACCAAGGCCTGGTGAGTAACTGGGTCCATGGAACGAGCAGAATGGGTTGCAGCTACAGCCTCAGGTATGCTCGATGCTTCTGATGGGTGCACCACTTGTTGGGACTTACTCGATCCTTTCCCCATGTTTTGTCATTGCCCTTTGACAAATCGGGATTAGTAAAGATTCTATTGCTCTTTTAGTGTTGAATTTTAAGTAAATGGTTGGGATGGGGTGTATTAGAGAACCACTTTGCCCGTGTGTTGATGCAGAGCCCAGCAAAGCAGACCTTCTGGATCCCCGCCGTCTAGTATTCCCCCTTAACATTTTATCAATATTATCATTTCATTTTGCATTATATTCCTGGAGGTTCTGAAGCCGTGTTATTTGATACCACTGTCTACATTTACCCCCCACTGCACATTGCTGCCCATTCCTCGACAATCCTTGACTCTGTTGTTATTTATGAACCTTCCGTCTCTGCCTCAAAAATATTCAGTATCCCTGCCTCCAATGCTCTGTGGGGAAGTGTTCCAAAGACTCACAGCACTTTGAGAAAACAATTATAAACATTTTGATCTGAGTGTGAGATTAGTTTTTTGTATCTCCTTATCTGAGAAAGGATATAATTACATTGGAAGCAGTTCAGTTGTATTTCATTTCACGTATTCCTGGGGTAAAGGGCTTATATTATGAAGGCTTTAACAGGTTACTCTTGGAATTAGAGAAAAAAATACTAGACCTTGAGGAGAGTGGATCAGGTATACACGCACTGGGTGTTTGTCTCGTCCAAATTTGTTGTCATTGTCATAGAACCTCTACAGTGTGGAGACAGGATATTCCGTCCATTAAGTCCACACTGACCCACCAAACAGCATCCACCTTTACGTGCCCCCTCCCCCCAGTCTTATCCATGTAACCCTGCATTTCCCATAAATAACCCATCTAACCTTCACATCCCTGGGCACTATGGGCAATCCACTTTAAACTGCACATCTTTGGAATGTGGCAGGAAACTGGAGCACTTGGAGGAAACCCACACAGGAATGGGGAGAATGTCCAACCTCCAGATAGAGGGTCGCCCGCGGTTGGAATTAAACCCAGCTCATTGGTGTTGTGAGGCAGCAGTGCTGCCAACAGACCCCACATACACCTCCGTTAGTTCTGTTAGTAACTTGTGGCTGACTAAAGAAATCTGAAATCTGCCTGATTGTTCTTATCACTGAATCTGACCCAGTCTGAGACCTTTATCATCGGTCATATCACCAACCTGGTTACATTGAAAATTTGTTGTGAGCAGTGGAAGAGTGGGACTAGAAAAGGAAACAGTGACATCCTCCATCCTCAGTCACAACTGGAGAGAGAAAAAAAATCACAAAGTGGGAATTCATTCAGTAGGAATTCTCTTTCCCAGTAGTTTGGGTTGGCGGAATCTTTATATTATATCGAGGCTGGTTTCATCTGATTGTCCATAGACAGGTAAATCAGGGATAATGGTGCATGGAGAGAAAAGGGCAGCTGGGACCACAATGAGATGAACCACGAGTTTATTTACGGGTGGACTAGTGTCAAAGGGCCGAATGGCCTGCTCGTGTCCATTAGCCCTATGTTCTGATGTTCCATTCAGCCCTTCGGATCTGATACATAGGGGCAGATCAAGGCCACTCTGATGGTTATGTGCAGTTTTGGAAATGTACTTGGAAAATCCAGGCTGGGTCAGGAAGTGACACTCACCCCCGATCCCTGTTTCCAGGCTTCCCCTCTCTGCAACGTCTGCTCCAGATGTGGGTCATGTTACAGACCCAGATTTACTGTGAATACAGCCCCCATACCCCACCCAGTGTTAACTCACACAAATCCACTGCTCACCCGAATGTAGCATTACATAGCACAACTTCCGGGAAAATAACCTGTTACTTTGCAAAAGCATAACGTGAAATTAATAAATAGGATCAAGAGGAGGCTATTCGGCCCCTCAAGCTAGCCCTGTCATTTAATACGAACGTGGCTAATCTACTCCATGTCTAACTCCACTTTCTCGCCGACTCCTTGTATCCCTCCACACCTCTCTCGGTCAGGGAATTCCAGACATTCACTACCTTCTGAGAGAAGTCATCACTTTGCATCTCAGATAGAAATCGATGTTCCATATTTGGTATCTATGTCCTCGAGTTCGAGACTCCACTCAGGAATGGTAACAACATCTCAACATCTAACTTCTGAAGTCCCTTCTGTGTCTTGTAATTTTCCGCAGTATCACTCCTCATTCATTTTAAACCCAATGAATAATCTCCTCACCATTTTAGAGATTCTCAATAACACAACCCTTTCATTCCTGGAAGCCGGCTAATGAACCTACCTAGTTACTTGCTGCATCAGCATGCTGACTTTATGTTTCATACACAGGAACCCTCCAATCCTTTGTACTGTTCTTTTTCTGGAAGTGCTCTCCATTAAATAACAGCCTGCCTTTTGATTCTCAGTATTATCATCAAACTCGGATGTACATTGCACTCAGCTCCCTCCTTCAGACTATCAGTATAGAGTGTAAATAACTGATGCCATTGGACTGATAGCCGTGGTCCTCCAGCAGATACACCTTTACCATGAAGATCTATTAACCATGACTCTCCGATTTCTATGTGCTAACCAATCATCATCCCATGTTAATACATTTTCCATCATCCTACGAACTTCTATCTTGTGTCAGAACTTTTATTTTGTATTACATTGTGGAAAAACTCTGGAAAGCCTGGTGTCTACCAGATCCCCTTTCTCAAGTCCGCTTGTTACATTCTCAGGCCTCTCCAGAAATACTTTGCATGATTTTACTGGGCAAAGTATAATTTCACTTTCACAAATCTATTGTGAACCTGCGTGAAGCTGTTCTAAATGTCCATGCTGGCCAGGTTTTCCAAATTAAGCTCGTCCCATCTGCTTTCATTTGATCCATATGCCTCTAAATGTTTACTATCCGTATGTTTGTCCAAATGATTTTTAAATATTTTACCTGTACTGGCATCAACCACTCTTACTCTGGCAGCTCATTCCATACTCACACCACCCTCTGTGTAAAAACATTGGCCCCTGAGTCCCTTGTAAATCTTCCCTCTTTCACCTTAAACCTATGCCTTGTATGGCTGAACTCCCCCATCCTGTAGAAAAGACCTTGGCTATTCAGCCTATCGATATCTCTCATGATTTTAGAAACTTCTATAATGTCATCCCTTAACCTTCCACACTCACTCCAATACTAACTTCAAGAACAAACATTTAAAGATAAATACTGCAAATTTGAAACCATATTAAACATGACAGGTAAACAATACTCAGCCCAAACTTCATACTGTGATTTGTTTTTTTCTCCCTATTACTAAACTAAGGCAGCATGAATCGCTTACTAGTGCCAATACGAAGTCAAGCACCTGATATCCTTTGGCTAAAGGAAGTGATGATCTCGACAGTAAAAACGTATTTATGGCCAGAACTATATAATGCTTCATAGTCAACATTCTCCCTCCTGGCCTCCCTATGACTTGTGTGATTGTGTCTTCTTTATCTTCAACTCAACAGAGAGAACGCCTTTCCCCATTCACACCTTAATTTAAACCCATTTTATATCATCTTCACATTCACCACTGCTAAAAGCCGGTTTATCTTTGCCACGCCCTCTATTCCCTGTCACCAATCTCCCACCTCTGGCAAGATATTAAAAAGCCAAGTTTCCAATGCTTTTCAGTTGTGAAGAAGTATCACACTGGGCTTGAAATACTAACGCCGTTTCTCTGTCTCTGCAGATGCTGACAGACCTGTTGAGTTTCTCCAGAAATGAATAGGCACAGAACAATTTTTCACAAAACAAGTAACTATGGATACTGGTAATAAAAATACCAAAATTGCTTGAGAAACTGAGAGCTTTGTCGAATGTCATTGGACCTGAAAGTTTAACACTGCATTCATTCCAGAAGATGCTGTAATATCTTCAGCAATTTCGGTTTTTGGACAATTTCCAAAGAAGGATGTCAAAGATGCTCAAACATGCTGTCCAACTAGGAGTGCCGTACACTGGGAACTGAACAATAACGCATGGTGCACAAGTTCCTTGACTCTGAATCTACATAAGTCTGGCATCACTGACACTACAGAGCTCTTAATCATGGTCAGGGAGAATAAGAGAGGGAAACACATTCACTTCAAATACAGAAGTTGACATTGTGGAAGAGAAACGATTTAGATTATTACTTTAAATGGATTGAGTTAAAGTAACAAATTAGAGGCGTGACAGCAGGGAGAGGCCCTCAGCAGAATGAGAATATGAAAATGCAAGCGTTACCCATCAGAAACCAGGTTAGGTACAGAATACAGGGCTGATGGGTGAATGGGTCTCGGTGTGAACTAGGGGACAGTCAGTAGAATTGAATTGTAGATATTGTAACTCAAACTGGTTAATCGTTTGATGCTGTAGACCACAGCAGCAGCAGAAACAGAATTGTATTCAACGACAATCTAACATTTTCCTGACGATAATTCACCAGTCTAACATTACCATCAAGCCGATCCATGGTTCAGTGATGAGTGTGGGTGAACATGCCAGGGTCGGAATCACGTGAACCTAAACTTGTTGACAACCCATTAAAGCTACTGCAATTAACTGGTTAAATTCCGACCAGCAGAACTAATGTCTGATGGAGAGGGGAAATGATCCCAAGACTAACAGATCAGATCTAAGCTCTGTCGTCCTGCCAAATGCAAACATAAATGTCGATGAACTATTAAACAATTTACTGGAGCAGAGTACTCCACAAATATTCTCATCCTAAATATTGGAACAGCTCTGTACGTCAACGAAAAAAAGTCAAGGATGTGTTGTCTGCACTATCCTCAGCCAGACGTGTTGAGTGAATCATGATCCACCTTACACTCATCATGATTCCCACAGAATCACAGATGGTAGTGTTCAAACAATTCAATTTTCTGCCCGTGACGTGAAGAAACAGCTGAACACAGTAGATACGACAAAGGCAATGGGCCCTGACCCCATTCCTGCAATTGGACTGAAGATTTGTGCTGCACAACAAGCCGTGTTCCTGGGGAAGCTGTTTCATTCAGCTCCAACTCTGACATCTCTCTGGCAATATAGAAAATTATTCAGCTATGTCCAGTCCGTGAATAGGAGAATAATTACAATCTGACCTTTTACCACACCCTCAGTCAAATCATGACAGTCAAATTGGTGGGAATACTTTTTCATAGAGCTGTCAAGTAGCACCGAAGTAATCAGGTCAGTGTGGTTTCCGATAGGTCCCCATGTGGAGATGGTGCTGTGGTGGACATATCATTGGATTACAAATCCAGACTAGGCCAATGCTTTGGCAGCTGGTGGAAGTTAAAATAATTAATAAAATATCGAGACCTAAAATCTGGTGTCAGTAATAGTGATCTTGTGTCCAATGTTGATTGTTAACATCAATCTACTACACCAATGTACTTTCAGGAAGTCAATCTCCTGTGCTTTCTTGGTCAGGCCAAAAAGGGACTTCAGACGCACAGACATGGTCCCTGAATCGGCCAAGTGAGACACTCATTCGTATCAAACTACTCTGAGGTCTTAAAGGATAAAACCTGACAGAACACCCGGCATCAACCTCGTTAAAGGAAAGGGAATGGGAAACACATTCCTGTTGACACTGCATAGACATCCTTCCTAACATCTGAGAGCTTGTGACCACATTTAGATTTGGTTTGATTACTTACAGTATGTAAACAGGCCCTTCGAACCAACAAGTCCGCACCGACCCGTCGAATCACACCCACCCAGACCCATTCCCCTACACCTAACGCTACGGGCAATTAGCGTGGCCAATTCACCTAACCTGCACATTTTTGGACTGTGGCAGGAAACCGGATGAAAACCACGCAGACACGGAGAGAATGTGCAAACTCCACACAGTCAGGAGTTCGGGAATGGAACCCGGGTCACTGGCGCAGTGAGACAGTAGTGCTAATCACTGTGCCGCCATGGCTTTTGCACAGAGCTTTCCCACAGATTGCACAGACACATCGGGAGAGAAGGAGGTCATTCAGCACATTGAGCTTTCTCCATGCTAATTCATGGCCGAACATCTCCTCAATGCAGTTTCCCCCACACAGTGTTCGTATCTCAAAATATGTTTAAACATTATGAAATATAGTGCCTTCGGCCCATCAATATACAGGGAGTTCTCTGACAAAAAGTACGATTTGACTGCAATGCGATTCGTGAACCGTTTTGTATAAAGTGAACTGTCATCCCTGCTTCAAAGCTGCCACACCCTGTCAGAGGTTTATATATCTCACTGAACTCTCCACACATTTTCCTAAAGCCCAGTCACCCAAACTCTGCTCCCACAACTAACCTGTCATCCCAGAGATCAGTCTGGTCATCCTTCACTGCACTCCCTCAATGGCAGGGTTGCCCTTTATTAGCTAAGATACCAAAACTGCACACAACAGTGCACAATTTCGAGATGGGGTCTCACCAAGGCCCTGTACAGTTGCAGTAAATGACCCTTGCTCCTGTATTCTAAATCCCCCTGAAATGAAGGTGAATAAATCATTTATCTTCCTACTTGTTTTCTGCTCCTGCAATATTGCTTTCAGTGACTGGTGTACAGGGAGATCCAGATTTTGTTCAATGTTACAGCTCCCACATGCTGGGTCTATATACACTGTATACAGCGTGCCAATGCCATTCCCAGTATTGATTTCCGTGATCAGAACTCACTGCACTACATGGACTCAGAAGGCTGCGCAGAAATAAACAAAAATGCAGCTTAAGTTCATTTATAGATCAAAATTTTTCAATCAATCCCTTTTCAAATGATAGGCTGCCATTCAATTGATCCTATCAAAGTACACAACCTCTCATCTCTGCATTGCTCTCCATCTGTCAGGTATTTGCCTAGTCACTGCACTTGTCTCAATCACCTCGGAGCCTTCTTTTACATCCTCCTCATCCACTCACAAGCTGACATCGTTTATTGTTGTCAGCAGACTTGGGAATATTGCAATTGAGCCCCTCAACCAAAGATGTGATGTGTATTGGTAATAGCTGGATGCCAAATCTCGATCCTTGTTATATCCTCCAAGCCTTCCATTCAAAAAACATGGTTTTATTCCTACTCAATGTTTACTGCCAGCTCACCCTTTCTAAAATACAAACAATACATTAGCCCCAGTCCCATAGGATTCGAATTTGTGCAAAAGGCTTGGGGCTTTATCAAAAAGCTTTCTGAGATTCCAATCGTATTGCGTTGATACCTTCTCCATAATTTTGCTAACAGCCATTTTCTCAGATATGATCCCTATTTCATAAACCTCTGCTAACTTTGTCTATGCCCATTAATTTCAGTCCAATATTTTCTATTAAACGTTTTGGTGGATAATTTCATTCCATTCCCATTTTCTCACCAGGCTAAGTTCCCTAGTATTGCGAGGAAATTTCATTTTTGGTTTTTTTTCTTCTTCTGTGAAGGCATAACTGAAGTATTGCTCCATTGATCTGCTATATACCTGTCCTCAATTGCCTGGTATCAGACTGTAAGGAAGCTACACCTTTTTCTCTTAATTTTGCCATTGACGTATTTTCAAAAGATATTACAAGTTCACTCCTATACACTTTGATAAGATATTCTTCAGAAACTGATTAATTCCTATCTTAATCTACTGAATGATTGACCTTTCACAGCCATAGAATCACAGAAGCACAGACTCTGCACTATCATAAATACAGCACCGTCTACATTAGCCCCACTTTCCAATACAAAACCGGTCGCTGTGAATCTTATGGCATTTCAAGTGCACACC
>NW_026868821.1:0-10551 GCF_020745735.1 Hemiscyllium ocellatum
CTGGGACTGGAGCTCTGTGCTGGTACTGGAGTTCTGTGCTGGGACTGGAGTCTGTGCTGGGACTGGGCTCTGTGCTGGGACTGGAGTCTGTGCTGGGACTGGAGGTCTGTGCTGGGACTGGAGGTCTCTGCTGGGACTGGAGGTCTGTTCCGGGACTGGGCCTCTGTGCTGGGAGTGGAGGACTGTGCTGGGACTGGGCCTCACTGTTGGGACTGGAGGTCTCTGCTGGGACTGGAGGTCTGTGCTGGGACTGGGCCTCTGTGATGGGACTGGGCCTCTGTGCTGGGACTGGAGGTCTGTGCTGGGACTGGAGCTCTGTGCTGGACTGGAGGTCTGTGCTGGGACTGGGGCTCTGTGCTGGGACGGGGCCTCTGTGCTGGGTCTGGAGGTCTGTGCTGGGACTGGAGGTCTGTGCTGGACTGGAGGTCTGTGCTGGGTCTGTGCCTCTGTGCTGGGACTGGAGATCTGTGCTGGGACTGGGCATCTGTGCTGGGACTGGAGGTCTGTGCTGGGACTGGAGGTCTGTGCTGGGACTGGAGGTCTGTGCTGGGACTGGCCTCTGTGCTGGGACTGGGCCTCTGTGCTGGTACTGGGCCTCTGTGCTGGGACTGGACTCTGTGCTGGGACTGGGAATCTGTGCTGGGACTGGAGGTCTGTGCTGGACTGGGCCTCTGTGCTGGGACCGGGCCTCTGTGCTGGGACTGGAGGTCTGTGCTGGGACTGGGCCTCTGTGCTGGACTGGGTCTCTGTGCTGGGACTGGAGGTCTGTGCTGGGACTGGAGGTCTGTGCTGGGACTAGGCCTCTGTGCTGGGACTGGGCCTCTGTGCTTGGACTGGAGATCTGTGCTGGGACTGGGCCTCTGTGCTGGACTGGGTCTCTGTGCTGGGACTGGAGGTCTGCGCTGGGACTGGAGCTTTGTGCTGGGACTGGGCCCCTGAGCTGGGACTGGAGATCTGTGCTGGGACTTGACATCTGCGCTGGGACAGGAGCTCTGTGCTGGGACTGGAGGTCTGTGCTGGGACTGGAGGTCTGTGCTGGGACTGGCCTCTGTGCTGGGACTGGGCTCTGTACTGGGACTGGAGGTCTGTGCTGGGACTGGAGGTCTGTGCTGGGACTGGAGGTCTGTGCTGGGACTGGGGTTCTGTCCTGGGACTGGAGGTCTGTGCTGGGACTGGAGGTCTGTGCTGGGACTGGGGTTCTGTCCTGGGACTGGTGGTCTGTGCTGGAACTGGAGGTCTGTGCTGGGACTGGGCCTCTGTGCTGGGACTGATGGTCTGTGCTGGGACTGGAGGTCTGTGCTGGGACTGGGACTCTGTGCTGGGACTGGTGGTCTGTGCTGGGACTGGAGCTCTGTGCTGGGACTGGGGCCTCTGTGCTGGGACTGGTGGTCTGTGCTGGGACTGGAGGTCTGTGCTGGGACTGGAGGTCTGTGCTGGGACTGGGCCTCTGTGCTGGGACTGGAGGTCTGTGCTGGGACTGGGCCTCTGTGCTGGGACTGGAGCTCTATGCTGGGACTGGAGGTCTGTGCTGGATTTGAGGCTCTGTGCTGGGAATGTGGCTCTGTGCTGGGACTGGGGTTCTGTGCTGGGACTGGGACTCTGTGCCGGGACTGGAGGTCTGTGCTGGGACTGGCTCACTGTGCTGGGACTGGAGCTCTGTGCTGGGACTGGGGCTCTGTGCTGGGACTGGGCCTCTGTGCTGGATCTGAGGCTGTGTGCTGGGACTGGGGCTCTGTGCTGGGACTGGAGGTCTGTGCTGGGACTGTGGCTCTGTGCTGGGACTGGAGCTCTGTGCTGGGACTGGGGCTCTGTGCTGGAACTGGGGCTCTGTGCTGGGACTGGGGCTCTGTGCTGGGACTGGAGGTCTGCGCTGGGACGGAGCTCTGTGCTGGGACTGGAGATCTGTGCTGGGACGGGCCTCTGTGCTGGGACTGGGTCTCTGTGCTGGGACTGGGAATCTGTGCTGGGACTGGGACTCTGTGCTGGGACTGGAGATCTGTGCTGGGACGGGGCCTCTGTGCTGGGACTGGGACTCTGTGCTGGGACTGGGGGTCTGTGCTGGGACTGGGAATCTGTGCTGGGACTGGGACTCTGTGCTGGGACTGGAGATCTGTGCTGGGACGGGGCCTCTGTGCTGGGACTGAGACTCTGTGCTGGGACTGGGGTCTGTGCTGGGACTGGGACTCTGTGCTGGGACTGGGACTCTGTGCTGGGACTGGAGGTCTGTGCTGGGACTGGGAATCTGTGCTGGGACTGGGACTCTGTGCTGGGACTGGAGATCTGTGCTGGGACGGAGCCTCTGTGCTGGGACTGGGACTCTGTGCTGGGACTGGGGGTCTGTGCTGGGACTGGGTCTCTGTGCTGGGACTGGGACTCTGTGCTGGACTGGAGGTCTGTGCTGGGACTGGAGCTCTGTGTTGGGACTGAAGGTCCATGCTGGGACTGGAGGTCTGTGCTGGACTGGAGGTCTGTGCTGGGACTGGAGGTCTCTGCTGGGACTGGAGGTCTGTTCCGGGACTGGGCCTCTGTGCTGGGAGTGGAGGACTGTGCTGGGACTGGGCCTCACTGTTGGGACTGGAGGTCTCTGCTGGGACTGGAGGTCTGTGCTGGGACTGGGCCTCTGTGATGGGACTGGGCCTCTGTGCTGGGACTGGGCCTCTGTGCTGGGACTGGAGGTCTGTGCTGGGACTGGGCCTCTGTTCTGGGACTGGAGGTCTGTGCTGGGACGGAGCTCTGTGCTGGGACTGGAGATCTGTGCTGGGACTGGGCCTCTGTGCTGGGACTGGGTCTCTGTGCTGGGACTGGAGGTCTGTGCTTGGACTGGAGCTTTGTGCTGGGACTGGGCCCCTGAGCTGGGACTGGAGATCTGTGCTGGGACTTGACATCTGCGCTGGGACAGGAGCTCTGTGCTGGACTGGAGGTCTGTGCTGGGACTGGAGGTCTGTGCTGGGACTGTGGCTCTGTGCTGGGACTGGGGCTCTGTGCTGGACTGGAGGTCTGTGCTGGGACGGGGCATCTGTGCTGGGACTGGGGCTCTGTGCTGGGACTGGTGGTCTGTGCTGGGACTGGGGCTCTGTGCTGGGACTGGGCTCTGTGCTGGGACTGGGCCTCTGTGCTGGGACTGGGGCTCTGTGCTGGGACTGGAGGTCTGTGCTGGGACGGGCTCTGTGCTGGGACTGGGGCTCTGTGCTGGGACTGGGGTCTGTGCTGGGACTGGGCTCTGTGCTGGGACTGGGGATCTGTGCTGGGACTGGAGCTCTGTGCTGGGACTGGGGCTCTGTGCGGGGACTGGGGATCTGTGCTGGGACTGGAGCCCTGTGCTGGGACTGGGCTCTGTGCTGGGACTGGGGCTCTGTGCTGGGACTGGGCCTCTGTGCTGGGACTGGGGCTTGTGCTGGATCTGAGGCTCTGTGCTGGGACTGGGCTCTGTGCTGGGACTGGGCTCTGTGCTGGGACTGGAGGTCTGTGCTGGGACTGGAGGTCTGTGCTGGGACTGGGCCTCTGTGCTGGGACTGGAGATCTGTGCTGGGACTGGAGATCTGTGCTGGGACTGGGGGTCTGTGCTGGGACTGGAGGTCTGTGCTGGGATTGGAGGTCTGTGGGACTGGGCCTCTGTGCTGGGACTGGGATTCTGTGCTGGGACTGGGGCTCTGTGCTGGGACTGGAGATCTGTGCTGGGACAGGAGCTCTGTGCTGGGACTGGAGGTCTGTGCTGGGACTGGCCTCTGTGCTGGGACTGGGGTTCTGTACTGGGACTGGAGGTCTGTGCTGGTACTGGAGGTCTGTGCTGGGACTGGGGCTCTGTGCTGGGACTGGGGTCTGTGCTGGGACTGGAGGTCTGTGCTGGGACTGGGCCTCAGTGCTGGGACTGGTGGTCTGTGCTGGGACCGGAGGTCTGTGCTGGGACTGGCCTCTGTGCTGGGACTGGGGCTCTGTGCTGGGACTGGGCCTCTGTGCTGGGACTGGAGCTCTATGCTGGGACTGGAGGTCTGTGCTGGGACTGGAGGTCTGTGCTGGGACTGGGCCTCTGTGCTGGGACTGGAGGCCTGTGCTGGGACTGGGCCTCTGTGTGGGGACTGGAGCTCTGTGCTGGGACTGGAGGTCTGTGCTGGGACTGGGGGTCTGTGCTGGGACTGGCCTCTGTGCTGGGACTGGAGGTCTGTGCTGGGACTGGGGTCTGTGCTGGGGTGCTGGGACTGGAGGTCTGTGCTGGGACTGGAGGTCTGTGCTGGGACTGGGCCTCTGTGCTGGGCTGGAGGTCTGTGCTGGGACTGGGGCTCTGTGCTGGGAATGGAGGTCTGTGCTGGGACTGGGGCTCTGTGCTGGGACTGGAGGTCTGTGCTGGGACTGGAGGTCTGTGCTGGGACTGGGCCTCTGTGCTGGGACTGGGCTCTGTGCTGGGACTGGAGCTCTGTGCTGGGACTAGGCCTCTGCTGGGACTGGACTCTGTGCTGGGACTGGAGCTCTGTGCTGGGACTGGGCCCTGTGCTGGGACTGGAGGTCTGTGCTGGGACTGGAGGTCTGTGCTGGGACTGGAGTGTGTGCTGGGACTGGAGCTCTGTGCTGGGACTGGGCCTCTGTGCTGGGACTGGTAGTCTGTGCTGGGACTGGAGTTCTGTGCTGGGACTGGGGCCTCTGTGCTGGGACTGGAGGTGTCTGCTGGGACTGGGCCTCTCTGCTGGACTGGGACTCTGTGCTGGACTGGGCTCTGTGCTGGGACTGGGCATCTGTGCTGGGACTGGGTCTCTGTGCTGGGACTGGAGGTCTGTGCTGGGACGGGGCCTCTGTGCTGGGACTGGGCTCTGTGCTGGGACTGGAGGTCTGTGCTGGGACTGGGGCTCTGTGCTGGGACTGGGCCTCTGTGCTGGGACTGGGGCTCTGTGCTGGGACTGGAGGTTTGTGCTGGGACTGTGGCTCTGTGCTGGGACTGGGCTCTGTGCTGGGACTGGAGCCCTGTGCTGGGACTGGGCTCTGTGCTGGGACTGGGGCTCTGTGCTGGGACTGGGGCTCTGTGCTGGGACTGGGCCCCTGTGCTGGGACTGGGGCTCTGTGCTGGATCTGAGGCTCTGTGCTGGGACTGGAGCTCTGTGCTGGGACTGGGGCTCTGTGCTGGGACTGGAGGTCTGTGCTGGGACTGTGCTCTGTGCTGGGACTGGGGCTCTGTGCTGGGACTGGGGGTCTGTCTGGGACTGGAGGTCTGTGCTGGGACGGGGCCTCTGTGCTGGGACTGGGCTCTGTGCTGGGACTGGAGGTCTGTGCTGGGACTGGGGCTCTGTGCTGGGACTGGGCCTCTGTGCTGGGACTGGAGCTCTGTGCTGGGACTGGAGGTCTGTGCTGGGACTGGAGGTCTGTGCTGGGACTGGGGCTCTGTGCTGGGACTGGAGGTCTGTGCTGGGACTGGGGCTCTGTGCTGGGACTGGGGCTCTGCACTGGAGGTCTGTGCTGGGACTGGGCCTCTGTGCTGGGACTGGGGCTCTGTGCTGGGACTGGAGGTCTGTGCTGGGACTGGCCTCTGTGCTGGGCATGAGGTCTGTGCTGGGACTGGGGCTCTGTGCTGGAATGGAGGTCTGTGCTGGGACTGGGGCTCTGTGCTGGGACTGGAGGTCTGTGCTGGGACTGGGCCTCTGTGCTGGGACTGGGCTCTGTGCTGGGACTGGAGCTCTGTGCTGGTACTAGGCCTCTGCTGGGACTGGGTCTCTGTGCTGGGACTGGAGCTCTGTGCTGGGACTGGGCCCTGTGCTGGGACTGGAGGTCTGTGCTGGGACTGGAGGTCTGCGCTGGGACTGGAGGTCTGTGCTGGGACTGGAGCTCTGTGCTGGGACTGGGCCTCTGTGCTGGGACTGGAGTCTGTGCTGGGACTGGAGTTCTGTGCTGGGACTGGGCCTCTGTGCTGGGACTGGACGTGTCTGCTGCTGGGACTGGGCCTCTGTGCTGGGACTGGGACTCTCTGTGCTGGGACTGGGGTCTCTGTGCTGGGACTGGGGCATCTGTGCTGGGACTGGGGCTCTGTGCTGGGACTGGAGGTCTGTGCTGGGACGGGCATCTGTGCTGGGACTGGGGCTCTGTGCTGGGACTGGAGGTCTGTGCGGGACTGGGGCTCTGTGCTGGGACTGGGCCTCTGTGCTGGGACTGGGGCTCTGTGCTGGGACTGGAGGTTTGTGCTGGGACTGTGGCTCTGTGCTGGGACTGGGGCTCTGTGCTGGGACTGGGGCTCTGTGCTGGGACTGGGGCTCTGTGCTGGGACTGGGGCTCTGTGCTGGGACTGGGGCCCTGTGCTGGGACTGGGGCTCTGTGCTGGGACTGAGGCTCTGTGCTGGGACTGGAGCTCTGTGCTGGGACTGGGGCTCTGTGCTGGGACTGGAGGTCTGTGCTGGGACTGTGGCTTTGTGCTGGGACTGGGGCTCTGTGCTGGGACTGGGGTCTGTGCTGGGACTGGAGGTCTGTGCTGGGACGGGCATCTGTGCTGGGACTGGGCCTCTGTGCTGGGACTGGAGGTCTGTGCGGGGACTGGGGCTCTGTGCTGGGACTGGGCCTCTGTGCTGGGACTGGAGCTCTGTGCTGGGACTGGAGGTCTGTGCTGGGACTGGAGGTCTGTGCTGGGACTGGGGCTCTGTGCTGGGACTGGTGGTCTGTGCTGGGACTGGGGCTCTGTGCTGGGACTGGGGCTCTGTGCTGGGACTGGGCCTCTGTGCTGGGACTGGGGCTCTGTGCTGGGACTGGAGGTCTGTGCTGGGACTGTGGCTCTGTGCTGGGACTGGGGATCTGTGCTGGGACTGGAGCTGTGCTGGGACTGGGGCTCTGTGCTGGGACTGGGGTTCTGTGCTGGGACTGGGCCTCTGTGCTGGGACTGGGGCTTTGTGCTGGGATCTGAGGCTCTGTGCTGGGACTGGGGCTCTGTGCTGGGACTGGGGCTCTGTGCTGGGACTGGAGGTCTGTGCTGGGACTGGAGGTCTGTGCTGGGACTGGAGGTCTGTGCTGGGACTGGGCCTTGGCTGGGACTGGAGATCTGTGCTGGGACTGGAGATCTGTGCTGGGACTGGGCCTCTGTGCTGGGACTGGAGGTCTGTGCTGGGATTGGAGGTCTGTTCTGGGACTGTGCCTCTGTGCTGGGACTGGGGCTCTGTGCTGGGACTGGAGATCTGTGCTGGGACAGGAGCTCTGTGCTGGGACTGGAGGTCTGTGCTGGGACTGGGCCTCTGTGTTGGGACTGGGGCTCTGTGCTGGGACTGGAGGTCTGTGCTGGTACTGGAGGTCTGTGCTGGGACTGGGGTTCTGTCCTGGGACTGGAGGTCTGTGCTGGGACTGGAGGTCTGTGCTGGGACTGGGCCTCAGTGCTGGGACTGGTGGTCTGTGCTGGGACGGAGGTCTGTGCTGGGACTGGGCCTCTGTGCTGGGACTGGGGCTCTGTGCTGGGACTGGGCCTCTGTGCTGGGACTGGAGCTCTGTGCTGGGACTGGAGGTCTGTGCTGGGACTGGAGGTCTGTGCTGGGACTGGGCTCTGTGCTGGGACTGGAGGCCTGTGCTGGGACTGGGCCTCTGTGCTGGGACTGGAGCTCTGTGCTGGGACTGGAGGTCTGTGCTGGGACTGGAGGTCTGTGCTGGGACTGGCCTCTGTGCTGGGACTGGAGGTCTGTGCTGGGACTGGGGCTCTGTGCTGGGACTGGCGGTCTGTGCTGGGACTGGAGGTCTGTGCTGGGACTGGGCCTCTGTGCTGGGCATGGAGGTCTGTGCTGGGACTGGGCTCTGTGTTGGGATGGAGGTCTGTGCTGGGACTGGGGGTCTGTGCTGGGACTGGAGGTCTGTGCTGGGACTGGAGGTCTGTGCTGGGACTGGCCTCTGTGCTGGGACTGGGGCTCTGTGCTGGGACTGGAGCTCTGTGCTGGGACTAGGCCTCTGCTGGGACTGGGTCTCTGTGCTGGGACAGGAGATCTGTGCTGGGACTGACATCTGCGCTGGGACTGGAGCTCTGTGCTGGGACTGGAGGTCTGTGCTGGGACTGGGCCTCTGTGCTGGGACTGGGGCTCTGTACTGGGACTGGAGCTCTGTGCTGGTACTGGGCCTCTGTGCTGGGACTGGGTCTCTGTGCTGGGACAGGAGCTCTGTGCTGGGACTGGGCCCCTGAGCTGGGACAGGAGGTCTGTGCTGGGACTGGAGGTCTGCGCTGGGACTGGAGGTCTGTGCTGGGACTGGAGCTCTGTGCTGGGACTGGAGGTCTGTGCTGGGACTGGAGCTCTGTGCTGGGACTGGAGTTCTGTGCTGGGACTGGAGTTCTGTGCTGGGACTGGAGCTCTGTGCTGGGACTGGAGTCTGTGCTGGGACTGGAGATCTGTGCTGGGACTGGAGGTCTGTGCTGGGACTGGAGGTCTGTGCTGGGACTGGGCCTCTGTGCTGGGACTGGAGGTCTGTGCTGGGACTGGGCCTCTGTGTTGGGACTGGAGGTCTCTGCTGGGACTGGAGGTCTGTGCTGGGACTGGGCCTCTGTGCTGGGACTGGGCCTCTGTGCTGGGACTGGAGTCTGTGCTGGGACTGGAGGTCTGTGCTGGGACTGGGGCCTCTGTGCTGGGACTGGGGCTCTGTGCTGGGACTGGAGGTCTGTGCTGGGACTGGGGCTCTGTGCTGGGACTGGAGGTCTGTGCTGGGACTGGAGCTCTGTGCTGGGACTGGAGCTCTGTGCTGGGACTGGGCCCCTGTGCTGGGACTGGAGGTCTGTGCTGGGACTGGAGGTCTGTGCTGGGACTGGCCTCTGTGCTGGGACTGGAGGTCTGTGCTGGGACTGGACTCTGTGCTGGGACTGGAGGTCTGTGCTGGGACTGGAGCTCTGTGCTGGGACTGGAGGTCTGTGCTGGGACTGGAGGTCTGTGCTGGGACTGGGCTCTGTGTTGGGACTGAAGGTCTGTGCTGGGACTGGAGGTCTGTGCTGGGACTGGAGGTCTCTGCTGGGACTGGAGGTCTGTTCCGGGACTGGGCCTCTGTGCTGGGACTGGAGGACTGTGCTGGGACTGGGCCTCACTGTTGGGACTGGAGGTCTCTGCTGGGACTGGAGGTCTGTGCTGGGACTGGGCCCTGTGATGGGACTGGGCCTCTGTGCTGGGACTGGAGGTCTGTGCTGGGACTGGAGCTCTGTGCTGGGACTGGAGGTCTGTGCTGGGACTGGGGCTCTGTGCTGGGACGGGGCCTCTGTCTGGGACTGGAGGTCTGTGCTGGGACTGGAGGTCTGTGCTGGGACTGGAGGTCTGTGCTGGGACTGTGCCTCTGTGCTGGGACTGGAGATCTGTGCTGGGACTGGGCATCTGTGCTGGGACTGGAGGTCTGTGCTGGGACTGGAGGTCTGTGCTGGGACTGGAGGTCTGTGCTGGGACTGGGCCTCTGTGCTGGGACTGGGCCTCTGTGCTGGGACTGGGCCTCTGTGCTGGGACTGGACTCTGTGCTGGGACTGGAATCTGTGCTGGGACTGGAGGTCTGTGCTGGGACTGGGCCTCTGTGCTGGGACTGGGCCTCTGTGCTGGGACTGGAGGTCTGTGCTGGGACTGGGCCTCTGTGCTGGGACTGGGTCTCTGTGCTGGGACTGGAGGTCTGTGCTGGGACTGGAGGTCTGTGCTGGGACTAGGCCTCTGTGCTGGGACTGGGCCTCTGTGCTTGGACTGGAGATCTGTGCTGGGACTGGGCCTCTGTGCTGGGACTGGGTCTCTGTGCTGGGACTGGAGGTCTGCGCTGGGACTGGAGCTTTGTGCTGGGACTGGGCCCCTGAGCTGGGACTGGAGATCTGTGCTGGGACTTGACATCTGTGCTGGGACAGGAGCTCTGTGCTGGGACTGGAGGTCTGTGCTGGGACTGGAGGTCTGTGCTGGGACTGGGCCTCTGTGCTGGGACTGGGGCTCTGTGCTGGGACTGGAGGTCTGTGCTGGTACTGGAGGTCTGTGCTGGTACTGGAGGTCTGTGCTGGGACTGGGTTCTGTCCTGGGACTGGAGGTCTGTGCTGGGACTGGAGGTCTGTGCTGGGACTGGTTCTGTCCTGGGACTGGTGGTCTGTGCTGGAACTGGAGGTCTGTGCTGGGACTGGGCCTCTGTGCTGGGACTGATGGTCTGTGCTGGGACTGGAGGTCTGTGCTGGGACTGGGACTCTGTGCTGGGACTGGTGGTCTGTGCTGGGACTGGAGCTCTGTGCTGGGACTGGGCCTCTGTGCTGGGACTGGTGGTCTGTGCTGGGACTGGAGGTCTGTGCTGGGACTGGAGGTCTGTGCTGGGACTGGCCTCTGTGCTGGGACTGGAGGTCTGTGCTGGGACTGGGCCTCTGTGCTGGGACTGGAGCTCTGTGCTGGGACTGGAGTCTGTGCTGGGACTGGAGGCTCTGTGCTGGAATGGGGCTCTGTGCTGGGACTGGGGTTCTGTGCTGGGACTGGGACTCTGTGCCGGGACTGGAGGTCTGTGCTGGGACTGGCTCTCTGTGCTGGGACTGGAGCTCTGTGCTGGGACTGGGCTCTGTGCTGGGACTGGGGCTCTGTGCTGGGACTGAGGCTCTGTGCTGGGACTGGGGCTCTGTGCTGGGACTGG
>NW_026868822.1:0-10480 GCF_020745735.1 Hemiscyllium ocellatum
TAAACTAGAGGAGGAAAAGTTTGTAAAAGGGGGAGATTGTAATAAATAAACTAGAGGAGGAACAGTTTGTAAAAGGGGGAGATTTAATAAATAAACTAGAGGAGGAACAGTTTGTAAAAGGGGGAGATTGTAATAAATAAACTAGAGGAGGAACAGTTTGTAAAAAGGGAGATTGTAATAAATAAACTAGAGGAGGGAAAGTTTGTAAAAGGAGGAGATTGTAATAAATAAACTAGAGGAGGAGCAGTTTGTAAAAGGGGGAGATTGTAATAAATAAACTAGAGGAGGAACAGTTTGTAAAAGGGGAGAATGTAATAAATAAACTAGAGGAGGGACAGTTTGTAAAAGGGGGGAGATTGTAATAAATAAACTAGAGGAGGAACAGTTTGTAAAAGGGGGAGATTGTAATAAATAAACTAGAGGAGGAACAGTTTGTAAAAGGGGGAGATTGTAATAAATAAACTAGAGGAGGAACAGTTTGTAAAAGGGGGAGATTGTAATAAATAAACTAGAGGAGGAACAGTTTGTAAAAGGGGGAGATTGTAATAAATAAACTAGAGGGGGGACAGTTTGTAAAAGGGGAGATTGTAATAAATAAACTAGAGGAGGACAGTTTGTAAAAGGGGGAGATTGTAATAAATAAACTAGAGGAGGAACAGTTTGTAAAAGGGGGTATTGTAATAAATAAACTAGAGGAGGAGCAGTTTGTAAAAGGGGGAGACTGTAATAAATAAACTGAGAGGAGGAACAGTTTGTAAAAGGGGGAGATTGTAATAAATAAACTAGAGGAGGAACAGTTTGTAAAAGGGGGAGATTGTAATAAATAAACTAGAGGAGGGACAGTTTGTAAAAGGGGGAGATTGTAATAAATAAACTAGAGGAGGAAAAGTTGGTAAAAGGAGGGTATTGTAATAAATAAACTAGAGGAGGAGCAGTTTGTAAAAGGGGGAGACTGTAATAAATAAACTCGAGGAGGAACAGTTTGTAAAAGGGGGAGATTGTAATAAATAAACTAGAGGAGGAACAGTTTGTAAAAGGGGGAGACTGTAATAAATAAACTAGAGGAGGGACAGTTTGTAAAAGGGGGAGATTGTAATAAATAAACTAGAGGAGGAGCAGTTTGTAAAAGGGGGAGATTGTAATAAATAAACTAGAGGGGGAACAGTTTGTAAAAGGGGGAGAGTTTGTATAAATAAACTAGAGGAGGAATAGTTTGTAAAAGGGGGGATTGTAATAAATAAACTAGAGGAGGAACAGTTTGCAAAAGGGGGAGTCTGTAATAAATAAACTAGAGGAGGACCAGTTTGTAAAAGGGGGAGATTGTAATAAATAAACTAGAGGAGGACAGTTTGTAAAAGGAGGGAGATTGTAATAAACTAGAGGAGGAACAGTTTGTAAAAGGGGGAGATTGTAATAAATAAACTAGAGGAGGAACAGTTTGTAAAAGGGGGAGTTTGTAATAAATAAACTAGAGGAGGAATAGTTTGTAAAAGGGGGGATTGTAATAATTAAACTAGAGGAGGAACAGTTTGCAAAAGGCGGAGTCTGTAATAAATAAACTAGAGGAGGACCAGTTTGTAAAAGGGGGAGATTGTAATAATAAACTAGAGGAGGAACAGTTTGTAAAAGGGGAGATTGTAATAAATAAACTAGAGGAGGGACAGTTTGTAAAAGGGGGAGATTGTAATAAACTAGAGGAGGAACAGTTTGTAAAAGGGGGAGATTGTAATAAATAAACTAGAGGAGGGACAGTTTGTAAAAGGGGAGAGTGTAATAAATAAACTAGAGGAGGAACAGTTTGTAAAAGGGGGAGATTGTAATAAATAAACTAGAGGAGGAACAGTTTGTAAAAGGAATAGATTGTAATAAATAAACTAGAGGAGGAACAGTTTGTAAAAGGGGAGATTGTAATAAATAAACTAGAGGAGGAACAGTTTGTAAAAGGGGGAGATTGTAATAAATAAACTAGAGGAGGGAACAGTTTGTAAAAGGGGGAGATTGTAATAAATAAACTAGAGGAGGAACAGTTTGAAAGGGGGGAGATTGTAATAAATAAACTAGAGGAGGAACAGTTTGTAAAAGGGGGAGATTGTAATAAATAAACTAGAGGAGGAACAGTTTGTAAAAGGGGAGATAATAAATAAACTAGAGGAGGAACAGTTTGTAAAAGGGGGAGATTGTAATAAATAAACTAGAGGAGGACAGTTTGTAAAAGGGGGAGATTGTAATAAATAAACTAGAGGAGGAACAGTTTGTAAAAGGGGGAGATTGTAATAAATAAACTAGGAGGGAACAGTTTGTAAAAGGGGGAGATTGTAATAAATAAACTAGAGGAGGAGCAGTTTGTAAAAGGGGGAGATTGTAATAAATAAACTAGAGGAGGAACAGTTTGTAAAAGGGGGAGATTGTAATAAATAAACTAGAGGAGGAACAGTTTGTAAAAGGGGGGATTGTAATAAATAAACTAGAGGAGGAACAGTTTGTAAAAGGGGAGTTTGAATAAATAAACTAGAGGAGGAACAGTTTGTAAAAGGGGGAGATTGTAATAAATAAACTAGAGGAGGACAGTTTGTAAAAGGGGGAGATTGTAATAAACTAGAGGAGGACAGTTTGTAAAAGGGGGAGATTGTAATAAATAAACTAGAGGAGGGACAGTTTGTAAAAGGGGGGAGATTGTAATAAAACTAGAGGAGGAACAGTTTGTAAAAGGGGGAGATTGTAAAAATAAAACTAGAGGAGGAACAGTTTGTAAAAGGGGGAGATTGTAATAAATAAACTAGAGGAGGAACAGTTTGTAAAAGGGGGGATTGTAATAAATAAACTAGAGGAGGAACAGTTTGTAAAAGGGGGAGTTGTAATAAATAAACTAGAGGAGGACAGTTTGTAAAAGGGGGAGATTGTAATAAATAAACTAGAGGAGGAGACTGTTTGTAAAAGGGGGAGATTGTAATAAAAACTAGAGGAGGAACAGTTTGTAAAAGGGGGAGATTGTAATAAATAAACTAGAGGAGGGACTGTTTGTAAAAGGAGGGAGATTGTAATAAAACTAGAGGAGGAACAGTTTGTAAAAGGGGGAGATTGTAATAAATAAACTAGAGGAGGGACAGTTTGTAAAAGGGGGAGATTGTAATAAATAAACTAGAGGAGGGACAGTTTGTAAAAGGGGGAGATGTAATAAATAAACTAGAGGAGGGACAGTTTGTAAAAGAGGGAGATTGTAATAAATAAACTAGAGGAGGAACAGTTTGTAAAAGGGGGGATTGTAATAAATAAACTAGAGGAGGAGCAGTTTGTAAAAGGGGGAGATTGTAATAAATAAACTAGAGGAGGAAAAGTTTGTAAAAGGAGGGGATTGTAATAAACTAGAGGAGGAACAGTTTGTAAAAGGGGGAGATTGTAATAAATAAACTAGAGGAGGAGCAGTTTGTAAAAGGGGGAGATTGTAATAAATAAACTAGAGGAGGACAGTTTGTAAAAGGGGGAGATTGTAATAAATAAACTAGAGGAGGAACAGTTTGTAAAAGGGGGAGATTGTAATAAATAAACTAGAGAGAGGAACAGTTTGTAAAAGGGGGAGATTGTAATAAATAAACTAGAGGAGGAACAGTTTGTAAAAGGGGGAGATTGTAATAAATAAACTAGAGGAGGAACAGTTTGTAAAAGGGGGAGATTGTAATAAATAAACTAGAGGAGGGACAGTTTGTAAAAGGGGGAGATTGTAATAAATAAACTAGAGGAGGAGGACAGTTTGTAAAAGGGGGAGATTGTAATAAATAAACTAGAGGGGAACAGTTTGTAAAAGGGGGAGATTGTAATAAATAAACTAGAGGAGAACAGTTTGTAAAAGGGAGATTGTAATAAATAAACTAGAGGAGGGACAGTTTGTAAAAAGGGGAGATTGTAATAAATAAACTAGAGGAGGGACAGTTTGTAAAAGGGGAGATTGTAATAAATAAACTAGAGGAGGAACAGTTTGTAAAAGGGGGGATTGTAATAAATAAACTAGAGGAGGAACAGTTTGTAAAAGGGGGAGATTGTAATAAATAAACTAGAGGAGGAACAGTTTGTAAAAGGGGGAGATTGTAATAAATAAACTAGAGGAGGAACAGTTTGTAAAAGGGGGAGATTGTAATAAATAAACTAGAGGAGGAACAGTTTGTAAAAGGGGGAGATTGTAATAAATAAACTAGAGGAGGAACAGTTTGTAAAAGGGGGAGATTGTAATAAATAAACTAGGAGGAGAACAGTTTGTAAAAGGGGGAGATTGTAATAAATAAACTAGAGGAGGAACAGTTTGTAAAGGGGGGGATTGTAATAAATAAACTAGAGGAGGAACAGTTTGTAAAAGGGGGAGTTGTAATAAATAAACTAGAGGAGGAACAGTTTGTAAAAGGGGAGATTGTAATAAATAAACTAGAGGAGGAACAGTTTGTAAAAGGGGGAGATTGTAATAAATAAACTAGAGGAGGAACAGTTTGTAAAAGGGGGGATTGTAATAAATAAACTAGAGGAGGAACAGTTTGTAAAAGGGGGAGTTGTAATAAATAAACTAGAGGAGGAACAGTTTGTAAAAGGGGGAGATTGTAATAAATAAACTAGAGGAGGGACAGTTTGTAAAAGGGGGAGATTGTAATAAAACTAGAGGAGGAACAGTTTGTAAAAGGGGGAGATTGTAATAAATAAACTAGAGGAGGGACAGTTTGTAAAAGGGGGAGATTGTAATAAAACTAGAGGAGGAACAGTTTGTAAAAGGGGGAGATTGTAATAAATAAACTAGAGGAGGGACAGTTTGTAAAAGGGGGAGATTGTAATAAATAAACTAGAGGAGGAACAGTTTGTAAAAGGGGGAGATTGTAATAAATAAACTAGAGGAGGACAGTTTGTAAAAGGGGGAGATTGTAATAAATAAACTAGAGGAGGAACAGTTTGTAAAAGGGGAGATTGTAATAAATAAACTAGAGGAGGAGCAGTTTGTAAAAGGGGGAGATTGTAATAAATAAACTAGAGGAGGAACAGTTTGTAAAAGGGGGAGATTGTAATAAATAAACTAGAGGAGGGACAGTTTGTAAAAGGGGGAGATTGTAATAAATAAACTAGAGGAGGAACAGTTTGTAAAAGGGGGTATTGTAATAAATAAACTAGAGGAGGAGCAGTTTGTAAAAGGGGGAGATTGTAATAAATAAACTAGAGGAGGAACAGTTTGTAAAAGGGGGAGATTGTAATAAATAAACTAGAGGAGCAACAGTTTGTAAAAGGGGGAGATGTAATAAATAAACTAGAGGAGGGAGTTTGTAAAAGGGGGAGATTGTAATAAATAAACTAGAGGAGGAGCAGTTTGTAAAAGGGGGAGATTGTAATAAATAAACTAGAGGAGGAACAGTTTGTAAAAGGGGGGAGTTGTAATAAATAAACTAGAGGAGGAACAGTTTGTAAAAGGGGGGATTGTAATAAATAAACTAGAGGAGGAACAGTTTGTAAAAGGGGGAGTTGTAATAAATAAACTAGAGGAGGACCAGTTTGTAAAAGGGGGAGATTGTAATAAATAAACTAGAGGAGGGACTGTTTGTAAAAGGAGGGAGATTGTAATAAACTAGAGGAGGGAACAGTTTGTAAAAGGGGGAGATTGTAATAAATAAACTAGAGGAGGAACAGTTTGTAAAAGGGGGAGTTTGTAATAAATAAACTAGAGGAGGAATAGTTTGTAAAAGGGGGAGATTGTAATAAATAAACTAGAGGAGGAACAGTTTGTAAAAGGCGGAGTTGTAATAAATAAACTAGAGGAGGCCAGTTTGTAAAAGGGGGAGATTGTAATAAAACTAGAGGAGGAACAGTTTGTAAAAGGGGGAGATTGTAATAAATAAACTAGAGGAGGACAGTTTGTAAAAGGGGGAGATTGTAATAAAAACTAGAGGAGGAACAGTTTGTAAAAGGGGGAGATGTAATAAATAAACTAGAGGAGGAACAGTTTGTAAAAAGGGAGGATTGTAATAAATAAACTAGAGGAGGACAGTTTGTAAAAGGGGGAGATTGTAATAAATAAACTAGAGGAGGAACAGTTTGTAAAAGGGGGAGATTGTAATAAATAAACTAGAGGAGGAACAGTTTGTAAAAGGGGGAGATTGTAATAAATAAACTAGAGGAGGAACAGTTTGTAAAAGGGGGAGATTGTAATAAATAAACTAGAGGAGGAACAGTTTGTAAAAGGGGGAGATTGTAATAAATAAACTAGAGGAGGAACAGTTTGTAAAAGGGGGAGATTGTAATAAATAAACTAGAGGAGGAACAGTTTGTAAAAGGGGGAGATTGTAATAATAAACTAGAGGAGGAACAGTTTGTAAAAGGGGAGAGTAATAAATAAACTAGAGGAGGAACAGTTTGTAAAAGGGGGAGATTGTAATAAATAAACTAGAGGAGGGACAGTTTGTAAAAGGGGGAGATTGTAATAAATAAACTAGAGGAGGAACAGTTTGTAAAAGGGGAGATTGTAATAAATAAACTAGAGGAGGGACAGTTTGTAAAAGGGGGAGATTGTAATAAATAAACTAGAGGAGGAACAGTTTGTAAAAGGGGGAGATTGTAATAAATAAACTAGAGGAGGAACAGTTTGTAAAAGGGGGAGATTGTAATAAATAAACTAGAGGAGGAACAGTTTGTAAAAGGGGGAGATTGTAATAAATAAACTAGAGGAGGAACAGTTTGTAAAAGGGGGAGTTTGTAATAAATAAACTAGAGGAGGACAGTTTGTAAAAGGGGGAGATTGTAATAAATAAACTAGAGGAGGGACAGTTTGTAAAAGGGGGAGATTGTAATAAACTAGAGGAGGACAGTTTGTAAAAGGGGGAGATTGTAATAAATAAACTAGAGGAGGGACAGTTTGTAAAAGGAGGGAGATTGTAATAAACTAGAGGAGGAACAGTTTGTAAAAGGGGGAGATTGTAATAAATAAACTAGAGGAGGAACAGTTTGTAAAAGGGGGAGATTGTAATAAATAAACTAGAGGAGGAACAGTTTGTAAAAGGGGGGATTGTAATAAATAAACTAGAGGAGGAACAGTTTGTAAAAGGGGGAGTCTGTAATAAATAAACTAGAGGAGGACAGTTTGTAAAAGGGGGAGATTGTAATAAATAAACTAGAGGAGGGACTGTTTGTAAAAGGAGGGAGATTGTAATAATAAACTAGAGGAGGAACAGTTTGTAAAAGGGGGAGATTGTAATAAATAAACTAGAGGAGGGACAGTTTGTAAAAGGGGGAGATTGTATAAAAAACTAGAGGAGGAACAGTTTGTAAAAGGGGGAGATTGTAATAAATAAACTATAGGAGGGACAGTTTGTAAAAGGGGGAGATTGTAATAAATAAACTAGAGGAGGGACAGTTTGTAAAAGGGGAGATTGTAATAAATAAACTAGAGGAGGGACAGTTTGTAAAAGAGGGAGATTGTAATAAATAAACTAGAGGAGGAACAGTTTGTAAAAGGAGGGGATTGTAATAAATAAACTAGAGGAGGAGCAGTTTGTAAAGGGGGAGATTGTAATAAATAAACTAGAGGAGGAAAGTTTGTAAAAGGGGGGGATTGTAATAAACTAGAGGAGGAACAGTTTGTAAAAGGGGGAGACTGTAATAAATAAACTAGAGGAGGGACAGTTTGTAAAAGGGGGAGATTGTAATAAATAAACTAGAGGAGGGACAGTTTGTAAAAGGGGGATTGTAATAAATAAACTAGAGGAGGGACAGTTTGTAAAAGGGGGAGATTGTAATAAATAAACTAGAGGAGGGACAGTTTGTAAAAGGAGGAGATTGTAATAAATAAACTAGAGGAGGAGCAGTTTGTTAAAGGGGGAGATTGTAATAAATAAACTAGAGGAGGAAAAGTTTGTAAAAGGGGGAGATTGTAATAAATAAACTAGAGGAGGAACAGTTTGTAAAAGGGGGAGATTGTAATAAATAAACTAGAGGAGGAACAGTTTGTAAAAGGGGGAGATTGTAATAAATAAACTAGAGGAGGAACAGTTTGTAAAAAGGGGAGATTGTAATAAATAAACTAGAGGAGGAACAGTTTGTAAAAGGGGGAGATTGTAATAAATAAACTAGAGGAGGAACAGTTTGTAAAAGGGGAGATTGTAATAAATAAACTAGAGGAGGGACAGTTTGTAAAAGGGGGAGATTGTAATAAATAAACTAGAGGAGGGCAGTTTGTAAAAGGGGAGATTGTAATAAATAAACTAGAGGAGGGAAAGTTGGTAAAAGGGGAGTATTGTAATAAATAAACTAGAGGAGGAGCAGTTTGTAAAAGGGGGAGATTGTAATAAATAAACTAGAGGAGGAACAGTTTGTAAAAGGGGGGATTGTAATAAATAAACTAGAGGAGGGACAGTTTGTAAAAGGGGGAGATTGTAATAAATAAACTAGAGGAGGAACAGTTTGTAAAAGGGGGAGATTGTAATAAATAAACTAGAGGAGGAACAGTTTGTAAAAGGGGGAGATTGTAATAAATAAACTAGAGGAGGAACAGTTTGTAAAAGGGGGAGATTGTAATAAATAAACTAGAGGAGGAACAGTTTGTAAAAGGGGGAGATTGTAATAAATAAACTAGAGGAGGAACAGTTTGTAAAAGGGGGAGATTGTAATAAATAAACTAGAGGAGGGACAGTTTGTAAAAGGGGGAGATTGTAATAAATAAACTAGAGGAGGAAAGTTTGTAAAAGGAGGGTATTGTAATAAATAAACTAGAGGAGGAGCAGTTTGTAAAAGGGGGAGATTGTAATAAATAAACTAGAGGAGGAACAGTTTGTAAAAGGGGGAGATTGTAATAAATAAACTAGAGGAGGAACAGTTTGTAAAAGGGGGAGATTGTAATAAATAAACTAGAGGAGGGACAGTTTGTAAAAGGGGGAGATTGTAATAAATAAACTAGAGGAGGAACAGTTTGTAAAAGGGGGGTATTGTAATAAATAAACTAGAGGAGGAGCAGTTTGTAAAAGGGGGAGATTGTAATAAATAAACTAGAGGAGGAACAGTTTGTAAAAGGGGGAGATTGTAATAAATAAACTAGAGGAGGAACAGTTTGTAAAAGGGGGAGATTGTAATAAATAAACTAGAGGAGGGACAGTTTGTAAAAGGGGGAGATTGTAATAAATAAACTAGAGGAGGAGCAGTTTGTAAAAGGGGGAGATTGTAATAAATAAACTAGAGGGGGAACAGTTTGTAAAAGGGGGAGTTTGTAATAAATAAACTAGAGGAGGAATAGTTTGTAAAAGGGGAGACTGTAATAAATAAACTAGAGGAGGAACAGTTTGCAAAAGGGGGAGTTTGTAATAAATAAACTAGAGGAGGACCAGTTTGTAAAAGGGGGAGATTGTAATAAATAAACTAGAGGAGGGACTGTTTGTAAAAGGAGGGAGATTGTAATAAAAACTAGAGGAGGAACAGTTTGTAAAAGGGGGAGATTGTAATAAATAAACTAGAGAGGAACAGTTTGTAAAAGGGGGAGTTTGTAATAAATAAACTAGAGGAGGAACAGTTTGTAAAAGGGGGGATTGTAATAATTAAACTAGAGGAGGAACAGTTTGTAAAAGGGGGAGTTGTAATAAATAAACTAGAGGAGGACAGTTTGTAAAAGGGGGAGATTGTAATAAACTAGAGGAGGAACAGTTTGTAAAAGGGGGAGATTGTAATAAATAAACTAGAGGAGGGACAGTTTGTAAAAGGAGGGAGATTGTAATAAACTAGAGGAGGGAACAGTTTGTAAAAGGGGGAGATTGTAATAAATAAACTAGAGGAGGGACAGTTTGTAAAAAGGGGAGATTGTAATAAATAAACTAGAGGAGGAACAGTTTGTAAAAGGGAGATTGTAATAAATAAACTAGAGGAGGAACAGTTTGTAAAAGGGGAGATTGTAATAAATAAACTAGAGGAGGAACAGTTTGTAAAAGGGGGAGATTGTAATAAATAAACTAGAGGAGGAACAGTTTGTAAAAGGGGGAGATTGTAATAAATAAACTAGAGGAGGAACAGTTTGTAAAAGGGGGAGATTGTAATAAATAAACTAGAGGAGGAACAGTTTGTAAAAGGGGGAGATTGTAATAAATAAACTAGAGGAGGAACAGTTTGTAAAAGGGGGAGATTGTAATAAATAAACTAGAGGAGGAACAGTTTGTAAAAGGGGAGACTAATAAATAAACTAGAGGAGGAACAGTTTGTAAAAGGGGGAGTTTGTAATAAATAAACTAGAGGAGGGACAGTTTGTAAAAGGGGGAGATTGTAATAAATAAACTAGAGGAGGAACAGTTTGTAAAAGGGGGAGATTGTAATAAATAAACTAGAGGAGGGACAGTTTGTAAAAGGGGAGATTGTAATAAATAAACTAGAGGAGGAACAGTTTGTAAAAGGGGAGATTGTAATAAATAAACTAGAGGAGGAACAGTTTGAAAAAGGGGGAGTTTGTAATAAATAAACTAGAGGAGGAACAGTTTGTAAAAGGGGG
>NW_026868823.1:0-10448 GCF_020745735.1 Hemiscyllium ocellatum
CACTCCCATCCCCGTTTGGACCACTTCCCGACTTAGGAAATTCACCAAATTCGGCCTGAACTCAGAGGACAGTCCCCGCTCGAAGGCGTGACAGTCGGCAGAACCGCCGGATCAAATCCGGCTGAGCTACCCGACTTGGAAGCCCCAAAGTCGGTATGAGCTGTCAGGTTCACTCCCATCCCCGTTTGGACCACTTCCCGACTTAGGAAATTCGCCAAATTCGGCCTGAACTTATACAACAGTCCCCCCTCGAAGGCGTGACAGTCGGTAGAACCGCCGGATCAAATCCGGCTGAGCTACCCGGCTTGGAAGCCCCAAAGTCGGTATGAGCTGTCAGGTTCACTCCCATCCCCGTTTGGACCACTTCCCGACTTAGGAAATTCACCAAATTCGGCCTGAACTCAGAGGACAGGCCCCCCTCGAAGGCGTGAAGTCGGCAGAACCGCCGGATCAAATCCGGCTGAGCTACCCGGCCCCGAAGCCTCAAAGTCGGTATGAGCAGTCAGGTTCAGTCCCATCCCAGTTTGGGCCATTTCCCGACTTAGGAAATTCGCCAAATTCGGCCTGAACTTATACAACAGTCCCCCCTCGAAGGCGTGACAGTCGGTAGAACCGCCGGGTCAAATCCGGCTGAGCTACCCGATTTGGAAGCCTTCAAGACAAAACCCATCCGGCAATGCCACTCAAAAAGGGCCCAAATTCAGAAACACCCCCTTCAAAAGGTACCACTTCCTCGGAGACACTACCGGGACACGCTCCGCTCGGCGAAAATTAAGCCCCCACCACTAACTGAAGCCAACCGCAGCCCCAACTTCAACGGAGAAATCAGTAACCAATTCAAAAATGCACTTGGTTACTGACTTCTACTGACTCAAAAATATTCTAAGTGTCGCTGGTTACTGATTTGTACTGACTAAAAAATATTTTAAGTGTCGCTGGTTACTGATTTGTACTGACTGAAAAATATTCTAAGTGTCAGTGGTTACTGATTTGTACTGCTTCAAAAATATTCTAAGTGTCAGTGGTTACTGATTTGTACTGACTGAAAAATTTTCTAACCGCCGGGTCAAATCCGGCCGGGCCAGCCGGCTTGGAAGCCTCAAGGTCGGTATGAGCTGTCAGATTCAACCCCATCACCATTTGGACCACTTCCCGACATAGGAAATTCACCAAATTCGGCCTGAACTCAGAGGGCAGGCCCCCCTCGAAGGCCAGGCATTCGGCAGAACCGCCGGGACAAATACGACTGTGCTACCCGGCCCCGAAGCCTCAAAGTCGGTATGAGCAGTTAGGTTCACTCCCAACCCCGTTTGGACCACGTCCCGACTTAGGAAATTCACCAAATTCGGCCTGAACTTAGACAACAGTCCCCCCTCGAAGGCGTGACAGTCGGCGGAACCGCCGGATCAAATCCGGCTGAGCTACCCGTCTTGGAAGCCCCAAAGTCGGTATGAGCTGTCAGGTTCACTCCCATCCCCGTTTGGACCACTTCCCGACTTAGGAAATTCACCAAATTCGGCCCGAACTTAGAGGAGAGTCCCCCCTCGAAGGCGTGACAGTCGGCGGAACCGCCGGATCAAATCCGGCTGAGCTACCCGGCTTGGAAGCCCCAAAGTCGGTATGAGCTGTCAGGTCCACTCCCATCCCCGTTTGGACCACTTCCCAACATAGGAAATTCACCAAATTCGGCCTGAACTCAGAGGGCAGGCCCCCCTCGAAGGCCAGGCATTCGGCAGAACCGCCGGGTCAAATCCGACTGTGCTACCCGGCCCCGAAGCCTCAAAGTCGGTATGAGCAGTCAGGTTCAGTCCCATCCCAGTTTGGGCCATTTCCCGACTTAGGAAATTCACCAAATTCGGCCTGAACTCAGAGGACAGCCCCCCCTCGAAGGCGTGGAAGTCGGCAGAATCGCCGGGTCAAATCCGGCTGAGCTACCCGGCCCCGAAGCCTCAAAGTCGGTAAGAGCTGTCAGGTTCACTCCCATCCCCGTTTGGACCACTTCCCGACTTAGGAAATTCACCAAATTCGGCCGGAACTCAGAGGACAGTCCCCCCTCGAAGGCGTGACAGTCGGCGGAATCGCCGGGTCAGATCCGGCTGGGTTACCCGGCTTGGAAGCCTCAAAGTCGGTATGAGCTGTCAGGTGCACTCCCATCCCCGTTTGGACCACTTCCCGACTTAGGAAATTAACCAAATTCGGCCTGAACTCAGAGGACAGTCCCCGCTCGAAGGCGTGGAAGTCGGCAGAATCGCCGGGTCAAATCCGGCTGAGCTACCCGCACCCGAAGCCTCAAAGTCGGTATGAGCTGTCAGGTTCACTCCCATCCCCGTTTGGACCACTTCCCGACTTAGGAAATTCGCCAAATTCGGCCTGAACTTATACAACAGTCCCCCCTCGAAGGCGTGACAGTCGGTAGAACCGCCGGATCAAATCCGGCTGAGCTACCCGGCTTGGAAGCCCCAAAGTCGGTATGAGCTGTCAGGTTCACTCCCATCCCCGTTTGGACCACTTCCCGACTTAGGAAATTCACCAAATTCGGCCTGAACTCAGAGGACAGGCCCCCCTCGAAGGCGTAGAAGTCGGCAGAACCGCCGGATCAAATCCGGCTGAGCTACCCGGCCCCGAAGCCTCAAAGTCGGTATGAGCAGTCAGGTTCAGTCCCATCCCAGTTTGGGCCATTTCCCGACTTAGGAAATTCGCCAAATTCGGCCTGAACTTATACAACAGTCCCCCCTCGAAGGCGTGACAGTCGGTAGAACCGCCGGGTCAAATCCGGCTGAGCTACCCGATTTGGAAGCCTTCAAGACAAAACCCATCCGGCAATGCCACTCAAAAAGGGCCCAAATTCAGAAACACCCCCTTCAAAAGGTACCACTTCCTCGGAGACACTACCGGGACACGCTCCGCTCGGCGAAAATTAAGCCCCCACCACTAACTGAAGCCAACCGCAGCCCCAACTTCAACGGAGAAATCAGTAACCAATTCAAAAATGCACTTGGTTACTGACTTCTACTGACTCAAAAATATTCTAAGTGTCGCTGGTTACTGATTTGTACTGACTAAAAAATATTTTAAGTGTCGCTGGTTACTGATTTGTACTGACTGAAAAATATTCTAAGTGTCAGTGGTTACTGATTTGTACTGCTTCAAAAATATTCTAAGTGTCAGTGGTTACTGATTTGTACTGACTGAAAAATTTTCTAACCGCCGGGTCAAATCCGGCCGGGCCAGCCGGCTTGGAAGCCTCAAGGTCGGTATGAGCTGTCAGATTCAACCCCATCACCATTTGGACCACTTCCCGACATAGGAAATTCACCAAATTCGGCCTGAACTCAGAGGGCAGGCCCCCCTCGAAGGCCAGGCATTCGGCAGAACCGCCGGGACAAATACGACTGTGCTACCCGGCCCCGAAGCCTCAAAGTCGGTATGAGCAGTTAGGTTCACTCCCAACCCCGTTTGGACCACGTCCCGACTTAGGAAATTCACCAAATTCGGCCTGAACTTAGACAACAGTCCCCCCTCGAAGGCGTGACAGTCGGCGGAACCGCCGGATCAAATCCGGCTGAGCTACCCGTCTTGGAAGCCCCAAAGTCGGTATGAGCTGTCAGGTTCACTCCCATCCCCGTTTGGACCACTTCCCGACTTAGGAAATTCACCAAATTCGGCCCGAACTTAGAGGAGAGTCCCCCCTCGAAGGCGTGACAGTCGGCGGAACCGCCGGATCAAATCCGGCTGAGCTACCCGGCTTGGAAGCCCCAAAGTCGGTATGAGCTGTCAGGTCCACTCCCATCCCCGTTTGGACCACTTCCCAACATAGGAAATTCACCAAATTCGGCCTGAACTCAGAGGGCAGGCCCCCCTCGAAGGCCAGGCATTCGGCAGAACCGCCGGGTCAAATCCGACTGTGCTACCCGGCCCCGAAGCCTCAAAGTCGGTATGAGCAGTCAGGTTCAGTCCCATCCCAGTTTGGGCCATTTCCCGACTTAGGAAATTCACCAAATTCGGCCTGAACTCAGAGGACAGCCCCCCCTCGAAGGCGTGAAGTCGGCAGAATCGCCGGGTCAAATCCGGCTGAGCTACCCGGCCCCGAAGCCTCAAAGTCGGTAAGAGCTGTCAGGTTCACTCCCATCCCCGTTTGGACCACTTCCCGACTTAGGAAATTCACCAAATTCGGCCGGAACTCAGAGGACAGTCCCCCCTCGAAGGCGTGACAGTCGGGAGAACCGCCGGGTCAGATCCGGCTGGGTTACCCGGCTTGGAAGCCTCAAAGTCGGTATGAGCTGTCAGGTGCACTCCCATCCCCGTTTGGACCACTTCCCGACTTAGGAAATTCACCAAATTCGGCCTGAACTCAGAGGACAGTCCCCGCTCGAAGGCGTGGAAGTCGGCAGAATCGCCGGGTCAAATCCGGCTGAGCTACCCGCACCCGAAGCCTCAAAGTCGGTATGAGCTGTCAGGTTCACTCCCATCCCCGTTTGGACCACTTCCCGACTTAGGAAATTCGCCAAATTCGGCCTGAACTCAGAGACAGTCCCCCCTCGAAGGCGTGACAGTCGGTAGAACCGCCGGATCAAATCCGGCTGAGCTACCCGGCCTCGAAGCCCCAAAGTCGGTATGAGCTGTCAGGTTCACTCCCATCCCCGTTTGGACCACTTCCCGACTTAGGAAATTCACCAAATTCGGCCTGAACTCAGAGGACAGTCCCCCCTCGAAGGCGTGACAGTCGGCAGAACCGCCGGATCAAATCCGGCTGAGCTACCCGGCCCGAAGCCTCAAAGTCGGTATGAGCTGTCAGGTTCACTCCCATCCCCGTTTGGACCACTTCCCGACTTAGGAAATTCACCAAATTCGGCCTGAACTCAGAGACAGTCCCCCCTCGAAGGCGTGACAGTCGGCGGAACCGCCGGATCAAATCCGGCTGAGCTACCCGGCTTGGAAGCCCCAAAGTCGGTATGAGCTGTCAGGTTCACTCCCATCCCCGTTTGGACCACTTCCCGACTTAGGAAATTCACCAAATTCGGCCTGAACTCAGAGACAGTCCCCCCTCGAAGGCGTGACAGTCGGCGGAACCGCCGGATCAAATCCGGCTGAGCTACCCGGCTTGGAAGCCTCCAAGTCGGTATGAGCTGTCAGGTTCACTCCCATCCCCGTTTGGACCACTTCCCGACTTAGGAAATTCACCAAATTCGGCCTGAACTCAGAGGCAGTCCCCCCTCGAAGGCGTGGAAGTCGGCAGAACCGCCGGATCAAATCCGGCTGAGCTACCCGGCCCCGAAGCCTCAAAGTCGGTATGAGCTGTCAGGTTCACTCCCATCCCCGTTTGGACCACTTCCCGACTTAGGAAATTCACCAAATTCGGCCTGAACTCACAGGACAGTCCCCCCTCGAAGGCGTGACAGTCGGCAGAACCGCCGGATCAAATCCGGCTGAGCTACCCGGCCCCGAAGCCCCAAAGTCGGTATGAGCTGTCAGGTTCACTCCCATCCCCGTTTGGACCATTTCCCGACTTAGGAAATTCACCAAATTCGGCCTGAACTCAGAGGACAGCCCCCCTCGAAGGCGTGGAAGTCGGCAGAATCGCCGGGTCAAATCCGGCTGAGCTACCCGGCCCCGAAGCCTCAAAGTCGGTATGAGCTGTCAGGTTCACTCCCATCCCCGTTTGGACCACTTCCCGACTTAGGAAATTCACCAAATTCGGCCGGAACTCAGAGGACAGTCCCCCCTCGAAGGCGTGACAGTCGGCGGAATCGCCGGGTCAGATCCGGCTGGGTTACCCGGCTTGGAAGCCTCAAAGTCGGTATGAGCTGTCAGGTGCACTCCCATCCCCGTTTGGACCACTTCCCGACTTAGGAAATTCACCAAATTCGGCCTGAACTCAGAGGACAGTCCCCGCTCGAAGGCGTGAAGTCGGCAGAATCGCCGGGTCAAATCCGGCTGAGCTACCCGCACCCGAAGCCTCAAAGTCGGTATGAGCTGTCAGGTTCACTCCCATCCCCGTTTGGACCACTTCCCGACTTAGGAAATTCGCCAAATTCGGCCTGAACTTATACAACAGTCCCCCCTCGAAGGCGTGACAGTCGGTAGAACCGCCGGATCAAATCCGGCTGAGCTACCCGGCTTGGAAGCCCCAAAGTCGGTATGAGCTGTCAGGTTCACTCCCATCCCCGTTTGGACCACTTCCCGACTTAGGAAATTCGCCAAATTCGGCCTGAACTTATACAACAGTCCCCCCTCGAAGGCGTGACAGTCGGTAGAACCGCCGGATCAAATCCGGCTGAGCTACCCGGCTTGGAAGCCCCAAAGTCGGTATGAGCTGTCAGGTTCACTCCCATCCCCGTTTGGACCACTTCCCGACTTAGGAAATTCACCAAATTCGGCCTGAACTCAGAGGACAGGCCCCCCTCGAAGGCGTAGAAGTCGGCAGAACCGCCGGATCAAATCCGGCTGAGCTACCCGGCCCCGAAGCCTCAAAGTCGGTATGAGCAGTCAGGTTCAGTCCCATCCCAGTTTGGGCCATTTCCCGACTTAGGAAATTCGCCAAATTCGGCCTGAACTTATACAACAGTCCCCCCTCGAAGGCGTGACAGTCGGTAGAACCGCCGGGTCAAATCCGGCTGAGCTACCCGATTTGGAAGCCTTCAAGACAAAACCCATCCGGCAATGCCACTCAAAAAGGGCCCAAATTCAGAAACACCCCCTTCAAAAGGTACCACTTCCTCGGAGACACTACCGGGACACGCTCCGCTCGGCGAAAATTAAGCCCCCACCACTAACTGAAGCCAACCGCAGCCCCAACTTCAACGGAGAAATCAGTAACCAATTCAAAAATGCACTTGGTTACTGACTTCTACTGACTCAAAAATATTCTAAGTGTCGCTGGTTACTGATTTGTACTGACTAAAAAATATTTTAAGTGTCGCTGGTTACTGATTTGTACTGACTGAAAAATATTCTAAGTGTCAGTGGTTACTGATTTGTACTGCTTCAAAAATATTCTAAGTGTCAGTGGTTACTGATTTGTACTGACTGAAAAATTTTCTAACCGCCGGGTCAAATCCGGCCGGGCCAGCCGGCTTGGAAGCCTCAAGGTCGGTATGAGCTGTCAGATTCAACCCCATCACCATTTGGACCACTTCCCGACATAGGAAATTCACCAAATTCGGCCTGAACTCAGAGGGCAGGCCCCCCTCGAAGGCCAGGCATTCGGCAGAACCGCCGGGACAAATACGACTGTGCTACCCGGCCCCGAAGCCTCAAAGTCGGTATGAGCAGTTAGGTTCACTCCCAACCCCGTTTGGACCACGTCCCGACTTAGGAAATTCACCAAATTCGGCCTGAACTTAGACAACAGTCCCCCCTCGAAGGCGTGACAGTCGGCGGAACCGCCGGATCAAATCCGGCTGAGCTACCCGTCTTGGAAGCCCCAAAGTCGGTATGAGCTGTCAGGTTCACTCCCATCCCCGTTTGGACCACTTCCCGACTTAGGAAATTCACCAAATTCGGCCCGAACTTAGAGGAGAGTCCCCCCTCGAAGGCGTGACAGTCGGCGGAACCGCCGGATCAAATCCGGCTGAGCTACCCGGCTTGGAAGCCCCAAAGTCGGTATGAGCTGTCAGGTCCACTCCCATCCCCGTTTGGACCACTTCCCAACATAGGAAATTCACCAAATTCGGCCTGAACTCAGAGGGCAGGCCCCCCTCGAAGGCCAGGCATTCGGCAGAACCGCCGGGTCAAATCCGACTGTGCTACCCGGCCCCGAAGCCTCAAAGTCGGTATGAGCAGTCAGGTTCAGTCCCATCCCAGTTTGGGCCATTTCCCGACTTAGGAAATTCACCAAATTCGGCCTGAACTCAGAGGACAGCCCCCCCTCGAAGGCGTGGAAGTCGGCAGAATCGCCGGGTCAAATCCGGCTGAGCTACCCGGCCCCGAAGCCTCAAAGTCGGTAAGAGCTGTCAGGTTCACTCCCATCCCCGTTTGGACCACTTCCCGACTTAGGAAATTCACCAAATTCGGCCGGAACTCAGAGGACAGTCCCCCCTCGAAGGCGTGACAGTCGGCGGAATCGCCGGGTCAGATCCGGCTGGGTTACCCGGCTTGGAAGCCTCAAAGTCGGTATGAGCTGTCAGGTGCACTCCCATCCCCGTTTGGACCACTTCCCGACTTAGGAAATTAACCAAATTCGGCCTGAACTCAGAGGACAGTCCCCGCTCGAAGGCGTGGAAGTCGGCAGAATCGCCGGGTCAAATCCGGCTGAGCTACCCGCACCCGAAGCCTCAAAGTCGGTATGAGCTGTCAGGTTCACTCCCATCCCCGTTTGGACCACTTCCCGACTTAGGAAATTCGCCAAATTCGGCCTGAACTTATACAACAGTCCCCCCTCGAAGGCGTGACAGTCGGTAGAACCGCCGGATCAAATCCGGCTGAGCTACCCGGCTTGGAAGCCCCAAAGTCGGTATGAGCTGTCAGGTTCACTCCCATCCCCGTTTGGACCACTTCCCGACTTAGGAAATTCGCCAAATTCGGCCTGAACTTATACAACAGTCCCCCCTCGAAGGCGTGACAGTCGGTAGAACCGCCGGATCAAATCCGGCTGAGCTACCCGGCTTGGAAGCCCCAAAGTCGGTATGAGCTGTCAGGTTCACTCCCATCCCCGTTTGGACCACTTCCCGACTTAGGAAATTCACCAAATTCGGCCTGAACTCAGAGGACAGGCCCCCCTCGAAGGCGTAGAAGTCGGCAGAACCGCCGGATCAAATCCGGCTGAGCTACCCGGCCCCGAAGCCTCAAAGTCGGTATGAGCAGTCAGGTTCAGTCCCATCCCAGTTTGGGCCATTTCCCGACTTAGGAAATTCGCCAAATTCGGCCTGAACTTATACAACAGTCCCCCCTCGAAGGCGTGACAGTCGGTAGAACCGCCGGGTCAAATCCGGCTGAGCTACCCGATTTGGAAGCCTTCAAGACAAAACCCATCCGGCAATGCCACTCAAAAAGGGCCCAAATTCAGAAACACCCCCTTCAAAAGGTACCACTTCCTCGGAGACACTACCGGGACACGCTCCGCTCGGCGAAAATTAAGCCCCCACCACTAACTGAAGCCAACCGCAGCCCCAACTTCAACGGAGAAATCAGTAACCAATTCAAAAATGCACTTGGTTACTGACTTCTACTGACTCAAAAATATTCTAAGTGTCGCTGGTTACTGATTTGTACTGACTAAAAAATATTTTAAGTGTCGCTGGTTACTGATTTGTACTGACTGAAAAATATTCTAAGTGTCAGTGGTTACTGATTTTACTGCTTCAAAAATATTCTAAGTGTCAGTGGTTACTGATTTGTACTGACTGAAAAATTTTCTAACCGCCGGGTCAAATCCGGCCGGGCCAGCCGGCTTGGAAGCCTCAAGGTCGGTATGAGCTGTCAGATTCAACCCCATCACCATTTGGACCACTTCCCGACATAGGAAATTCACCAAATTCGGCCTGAACTCAGAGGGCAGGCCCCCCTCGAAGGCCAGGCATTCGGCAGAACCGCCGGGACAAATACGACTGTGCTACCCGGCCCCGAAGCCTCAAAGTCGGTATGAGCAGTTAGGTTCACTCCCAACCCCGTTTGGACCACGTCCCGACTTAGGAAATTCACCAAATTCGGCCTGAACTTAGACAACAGTCCCCCCTCGAAGGCGTGACAGTCGGCGGAACCGCCGGATCAAATCCGGCTGAGCTACCCGTCTTGGAAGCCCCAAAGTCGGTATGAGCTGTCAGGTTCACTCCCATCCCCGTTTGGACCACTTCCCGACTTAGGAAATTCACCAAATTCGGCCGGAACTTAGAGGAGAGTCCCCCCTCGAAGGCGTGACAGTCGGCGGAACCGCCGGATCAAATCCGGCTGAGCTACCCGGCTTGGAAGCCCCAAAGTCGGTATGAGCTGTCAGGTCCACTCCCATCCCCGTTTGGACCACTTCCCCACATAGGAAATTCACCAAATTCGGCCTGAACTCAGAGGGCAGGCCCCCCTCGAAGGCCAGGCATTCGGCAGAAACGCCGGGTCAAATCCGACTGTGCTACCCGGCCCCGAAGCCTCAAAGTCGGTATGAGCAGTCAGGTTCAGTCCCATCCCAGTTTGGGCCAATTCCCGACTTAGGAAATTCACCAAATTCGGCCTGAACTCAGAGGACAGCCCCCCTCGAAGGCGTGAAGTCGGCAGAATCGCCGGGTCAAATCCGGCTGAGCTACCCGGCCCCGAAGCCTCCAAGTCGGTATGAGCTGTCAGGTTCACTCCCATCCCCGTTTGGACCACTTCCCGACTTAGGAAATTCACCAAATTCGGCCGGAACTCAGAGGACAGTCCCCCCTCGAAGGCGTGACAGTCGGCGGAATCGCCGGATCAGATCCGGCTGGGTTACCCGGCTTGGAAGCCTCAAAGTCGGTATGAGCTGTCAGGTGCACTCA